>NC_134485.1:249923006-250223006 GCF_040206685.1 Ascaphus truei
CAGCATGTGATTATGAAGGTGTTATACTGTGCTAATGTGTGGCAATGTTTATATACATTCAGACAGCTAGCAGTGATGCGAGAGGGATGCGGGGGGGAGAGATGCAGTAGGTGGGCGCACATATTAGTTTTAAAATATACCAGAAAATAACTGCTAGAGAAGGACCTGGGGCACTATATACTTTTCCTTGAGACTTTATTCTCATTGACACCCTAAAGTGAACAGAAAAGATTGGCATTTGAGGCTAACGCGCTTTCAATGCACAATGGGGGAGATTCACTGAGATTCAATGTAAGGCATCGGAGCTCAATTCTCGGATAAGTGACATTCCTGCCGAGCTCACGATTGAGCTCCGATTCCCCTCATGGGAGTTTAGTCAATCCCGGGCAAAGAGTATGGTTACAGAACCCAGTGTGATGGAGGCTACATTGGCTGTTTGGTCACTTTATTACAGTGAGGATGTACAATATCAAAAGAGTATACTGGGTGTCGTGGGCAACTGTAAAATAAGTTAACCTCTTCCTCCCTAAGTTTTTTTTTTTTTTTATCCCTATCCAATAATGGTTCCACCAGAGCTTTTTCCACCACAATGTGTTCTAAAAGAAACCTAAACACGTATGTGAGAACACAATGCACGAACACACAGGCAAGTCATGCTACATGTTTTTAAAACTAACCAGAATACGAAAGTAAAAGCAACTCTGATTGAGGCAAAATTTGTAGTAGGTCTACAATGTAATGTTTAGTACTTTTTTTAAAAAACCCGGTCCCCACGCCATGGTTTCTCTAGAGATAGAAGGTGCACATAACCACCTTAACTCCACCGTAACTACCCTGCTAAAAGTTTGCAATGAAATCCAGTGTGGAATGGAACGGGGACAACTCACTGGTGCAGTATTCCTAGATTTTGCAAAGGCTTTTGACACAGTTGATCATGCTATCCTGCTTAACAAACTCCAGAGCTCTGGAATAGGGAAACATGCTTTAAACTGGTTTCAGTCCTACCTATCAGGAAGATCCCAACATGTGTCCATCTCAGGCTCTAACTCCAACCCCCTGGATATCACCTGTGGTGTCCCGCAAGGCTCTGTTCTGGGGCCCCTACTCTTCTCAGTGTTCATTAATGATCTTCCCACAGCTTGTAAGGAAGCCTCAATACACATGTATGCAGATGACACAATCCTATATGCACACAGCCATAGCCTCTCTGACCTTCAACACATACTTCAGTCTGACTTTTTGAGACTCGAAAACTGGATTTCCCAAAACAAACTGTTTTTAAACACTGACAAGACTGTAACAATGGTATTTGGGACCAAGACTAAATTTGTAAAGCTTCCAGTGACTGAGCTCCTGATTAGAACCAACGCTAAAACCACCCTAACACCTGTCACTAGTTTTAAATACCTGGGCTTATGGTTTGACACCCACTTAACATTCGGGATGCACATTGATACCCTGACAACCAAGACCTATGCCAAACTAGGGGTACTTTACAGGAACAAATCCTCCCTAAGTCTCCTGGTCAGAAAGCGTATTGCACAGCAGATGCTAATGCCAATTATTGACTATGGAGACATAGTATATGGCTCGGCTCCTCAAACCCACCTTAGCAAACTTGACACCCTCTACAATTCAATTTGTCGTTTTGTTCTCCAATGCAACTACAACACACATCACTGCGAAATGCTCAAAGAACTAGATTGGTCATCACTAGAGTCTAGGCGCAAAGTTCACCTTTCCTGTCTCACCCTCAAATACTTTCTGGGCAAGCTACCCAGCTACCTGAACAAGCTCCTCACCCCTACCACATGCAGTACCTATCACCTGAGATCAGACTCCAAAAGACTATTCATGGTCCCAAGACTCAACAAAGTATCCGGACGTTCCTCCTTCTCCTTCCGTGCACCCCAAAACTGGAACAACCTACCAGAGATTCTCATATCCACCACCAGCTTAAGTTCTTTCAAATCTAAGGCTGTCTCACACTTTAATCTGGTCTGTAACTGTTTCATAAGCTCATAATATATATTTTCTTTAACTGTGCATGCAATGTCTTGTATATAAATGTATACCTTGTTCATTTATGTAACTGTATTTGTAACCATGTATTATTTGTTTTACTCTGTGCCCAGGACATACTTGAAAACGAGAGGTAACTCTCAATGTATTACTTCCTGGTAAAATATTTTATAAATAAATAAATAAATATTTTATAAATAACATAACAAGCTTCTATCAGACTCCCTCCCCCCCAGTAAGTGTACCACTGGTATTAAAAAAAGGGAGCCGAGCTTTGGGAATCCGATGTCCCGGACAACATGTCTGCAGCGATTATACTGGAAAATATTGATGCATGCAGGCGATTGCAATGTTGTAAGACTTTTTTGAAAGAAAGTGCACATAGCAAGAACAGGAAGGTACTTACGAAGACAACACAATAGCTACAGCATCATTCAGAACACTTTCACCAAACAGAAGAGCATAGAGATCCACGTCTGCGTGCAGTTCGTTAAATATTGCCAGGACAGTCACTTTAAAAGAAGCACAAGAATTAATATTATTATACTGTATAAGCCGTTTGCTGGGTGCATGCTCCAAAACACATGCACTATAAGAATAAAGTGCCAAGCACTTTTCTAAAACGGTCCCCAGTTACACTGTATCGCACCATCCAGTTGCACTATACAAGCATGTAACAATTGCATAGGTGGGATATTCTGATATCGCCCAATCAAAGGATTGTCTGAAATGCAGGTTTTATCCATTTCTGGAATATTCCAATCCACCGAATCACGAATTGGGACGCTATTCCGCTTTAATGCATTTAAGTGTTCTACGTCCTGCGGAGTATGCAGTAAGTCACCACACTTCTGAGGGGTGATGAATGAGGAAGTCTGGTAATGGGACTCGTGATTGAACCACAGTGTTACAGGAAGAAAAAATAAATATGTGCAAAGTTAGGTAAAGTGCCATGAAAACTGCACAACAATGAAAATGATGTAACCTGATAATTTCATGCATACAACCCCCACGTTCTCCTTTCTAAATGTTCATAATGTTACGGCTCCCATCACTAAGTATTGCCGTTGGGCTCATTGTGGTCATGATGCTGAGGAGCCGGTGATCACCAGGTTGCTTTTATACTGTGACCTTTGTGAGGTCTCCTAGGGGGACCCACATTTTACCGCACAAAGTTGAACCGAGCCACATACTGCGTAGAACAATGTATGGCAGAACTTACAGAAGTGCAACTCTCTCAAGTCTTACTAACTGGAAGTGAGTCTCACTCGCTGGAAGTCAATCTTACTTTTTCCCCAGCAACAGTGTCCGAGCAAACTTCACTGGAGTTCCATTCTTTCCAGAACACACAACTCTCATGTATTTGGCTCCCTGAACATTGACAGCTTAGGGGCCAGCGTAGCAGTTCTCAGTGTATGATCTAATCTGACAGACATGCAATCAAGACATCACTTTTTCCCCTACACACAAAGGACGAGTTCCACACACTGGTAACATCAATTGCTGTTGTATTATGATACTTGGAAACAGCTCAAACAAAATTAGTTTGGTTTTAACTTTTTTCCATCTGCTTTTTCTGATCGTGAATTTAAAAAAAAAAATGCTTCAACCAATGTTTGAGCCTATTAATTCCTTCACTGATGTGCTGGTGTGAATCAAAATGAATGAACAATAAAAGGCATATTTTTTTGCAATGATTATTGGAATGTATTGATAAAGTCTGCTCTAGCCCATTACAGAGGCGAGTACCTGGGTCCGTCGCAGAGATAATGGCTCCAAAAAAGAGGCAGTCGGTGTAGTAAAACTTGTAATTTAGTTGTCCTACGAGCTTCATTAATTTCACCACACCATACATGAGATTCCTACAGTGAACACAGAAAATCCATTACTTCTCAGGCACACCAAGAAACTCCAGTCATGCGTACATTGATCACTCATTATCCCCATACAACACACAGCGAGAATTGGAGATGTTCTTTTCTTTAACATTGCAATAGCTACAAAAACACAGAAAAGCTATTTACCAATGCCCCATGTATCAGGGCAAATCTAAAGTAATTATAGGGCATGTAATTACACAAGATTAAAAGTCATATTGCTTTCTATGGGATTTTTCTTCTTCAAAAATAAAACACATGGTTACTGTGGCATCACTCCTATGCAAAGCTAATATCCCATGTCTAACATAATCAGTTTTATGAAACTTGCTTCATGTCATTATTTGAGTCTAATCCAGGTTTTATTGCATATTGAACATTTTGAAACATCGTGCAAAAGGAAACTCTATGGCAGGGGTACGCAAACTTTTCTGTTTGTGCCCCCGCCCCCCTTACCTGCGCTCTAGCACGGGTACGAGTTGCAATTTCAAGCCGCATTGTCATTGCAACGCATCGCCGGAGAGCAGGTAAGCATTACTGAGGCCTCGCACGCTCCCCCACCAACATTTCATTTCAATGTTGTGGGGAAGAGCGTGAGGCCTCTGCAAAGATGAGGGTAAAAAATATATTTCTTTTTTAGCCATATAAAAGGAGGCGCCAAAGGAACCTCCCCCCCACGCATTTCGCGCCCACAATTGTGCTTTATTAAAGAGTAAATAAACAATATTAGAAGCATTTATATAGTGATCAAACCAGAAATCTCTGGGGGCTCGTTCGTGAGACATCAATATATAATGCGTAATATCCGGAAGGAGACAGCAATTAGGACTACTATGGCGCATGGCGTCATCTCCTCGGCAACCGAGCAAGCATAACATTTACCCAAACAGAGCCGTCAACAGTTTCTATGGGGGGCCAGAACTAGAGTTTCCACCCGTGTCCGCGGCCTTTGCGAGCCCCGACTCTTACACCCTCTCTATTTCTCTCCCTCTTCTCACACTCCCCAAACTGCCCATGTATTTCTCCCCCTCCCCATCTCTTACATCCCCTCTGCCCCTCCCTCACACCCCTCTCCCCCCCCCTACATACATCCTCTGCCCCCCTCACTTTTACTTTAAGAATGATTAAATATTTCTAAAGAAGCCAATTACACAGATACATTGATTACATTTATACTTTCTTTAGATTTTTTTCTTGAAAGACAAAGGGCTTTTGGCACGCAAATAGGTATGGGGTAAGAGGGAGGGGGGGAGAATTGTTATGGGGTAAGGGGGAGAGGGAGAATAGTTATGTGGTAAGGGGGGGGGGGAGCATTGTTATGGGGTAACGGGGAGGAGGGAGAATTGTTATGGGGTAAGGTGGAGAGGGAGAATAGTTATGTGGTAAGGGGGAGGGGAGAGAATTGTTATGGGGAGAATAGGTATGGGGTAGGGGGAGGGAGAAAAGGCATGGGGTAAGGGGGCGGCAAGGTATGGGGTAATTGTGGCAAGATATGGGATAAGGTAAAGAGGTATTGGCTGAGGGTAGTTTACCTTGGTATAGAGTGGAGAGCTGGAGGAGGAAGCAGGAACATGTGGGGGATGGGCCTGTGATGGACTGCACTGCATGGAGGCTCAAGGAGGGAGCTGTGAAAGGACCTCCAGTGGCACTTCACACAGAGGGGGCCTTGAGACAGCCCACGGAGGGGCCATGTGAAGGGACCTGCAACGGCTCACGGAGGGGGGCTTTAGACAGCCCACAGAGGGGGACTGCAGAGCCCTGTAAAGGTTGTGGATACTAGATAGGGGGGTTAATTTGTTACGGGCCAGAGGGGGGATGTCATGGACCAGAGGGAGCAGGGGATGTTATGGAACAGACCGGGGGGGAATGTTATGGGCCTACAGGGGCATAATGGGCTGGAGGGGGATGCTATAGTGGTGGTGAGAGCGGAGGGAGTACTGGGGCGTAGGACCCTGGTTTTGGAGTAGGAATAGGCAGCTGTACAACTGAAAGATTCAAGCATGTTTTCCCCACCTGTGCAGTTACTTATATCAGCTAATTCCCACCCATAAGGAAGGCCCTGATTGGCTCCACAGCTAAGCTAGTCGTGAGTGTTTCTTCTCCTCATTGGCCAGCAGGGAGCCCAGGCCCCCTCACTCTCCGGGCCCGAGACTGCCGTTCACACCTCCCCCCTCCCCCGTCGGTGGCCATGTACCCAACAATCAAATATATAACCTTCAAAATGTTTACAAACACTACAATACTTATAGCCATCAATCTTAATGATCACTCTCCTGGTATAAACATGAATAATATTATCAGGGATGAACATGTACAAAAAGATACAGATAAAAATTCCTTTGTAATAAGTCAATTTTTTAAATTACGAACAAATAAAACTTTAGTTATATAGCGCTCTTCTCCCAATGACACAAAATGTGATCTTATGTCTGTGATCCCCTTTAAAAAACATTTATGACAAGCACATGTAATAAAAATACATGTATACATCTATTTTTTCTTCATTTCTCCTGGCAAATGTCACTTCTTACTTGAAAATCATAGATAGATTATTCAACTCCGACGCTGCCAGAGGGCACTGCTACAGATTGGATAGTAATGCTATGCAGACATTTGACAGAAAAGACGACCATTATTTCAAGTGAAAGAAACAGATCCAAAATATTCATGTAAAACCTAAGAAATCCAGACAAATATAGCGTGTGTGGACTGCTAGGGAACACGTAGAGCGGGTTACCCTCCATCATCTCTCCCGTCTCCATTTGAGTTGTGGAATAGCACTGTGGTGTAGTGACAGTAATAAAACATTATCTTGCGTAGTGTTCACGACTCACCCGATAATGAAGCACGAGACGGCGGTACCAAAGAATGCATAGGTCAGAATCGATCCAATATTCCTGAAGAAATGCCTCTGTAAGGGGGGTAACAAGTAAGTACAAACAGCTAAATCAGCATGCTGAACCCTTAACGGAAACGGCGAGAGCGAATGTCTCTCCAACAGCAGATTTTCAATTGCGAAGGTATAATGAAGAGCAATCACTTGCAGGGCCGGTTTTAGAATTTGCCCACCCATAGGCACTTACCTTTTTGCCGCCCTGACTGCCTCCTCTTGCAGCGTCGTCTCGACGGCACGTGGCGTCTTGTTTCCATGACAACGAGACGCCATGCGACATTGCGGTGTCATTTGACGCCGCAACGCTGCAGGAGGAGGAGACCATTATAGAGGCCCCACGCTCTCCACCGGAAATCGTTTAATTGTTGTAGGGTTGAGAGAAATTTGCCGCTCAAAACCCCCCCTCCGCCCCTCACGAAATTTGCCGCCCCAGACCCGATTATTTGGCTGGATGTGAATAAATAAGGCATATACAAGGTAATAGCCCCTGTGACTGAGCCGGCAGCACTGAAGGGGTTACTAGTCTCTGCTAGGGACCGTATTAGGAATATGTATTGCCCATTAATAAAGATGTACATTTTACAAGCTTGCACGTGTTTGGCTTCTATATGTTCTTCACACAAAGTCTTATATTGGTTGGATAAATATATTATGAAATGTCATTTAGATCAAGATATACTCTGTCATGGTAACAAGTTATACTTCAAATGCTGTGCAGGTTCAAACAATAGTCACACATACAGTATAATAACATGAGGTGACAGTGACATCCTGTGGCCAGACTGTCTATATTCATTGTGGATTTGTTTTTTAAAGATAAACAATGTTGAAGTGGCCTAAAAAAAATAAATAGTGCTCCTTTGTCTAAGATTCATTTTTTAATGTAATATTGAGGAAAATCAATTTGCTGATTTTTTATAAAGATCCACACAAAATGTATTCTCAGAAAACAGATAAATGGATTTATTTTAGAAAGTGGAACCATAAGTTTATAATAATAATAGCATGTTCTTGTATAGCGCTGCTAGTTATACTTAGCGCTTTACAGAGACATTTTGCAGGCACAGTCCCTGCCCCGTGGAGCTTACAGTCTATGTTTTTGAAGCCTGAGGCACAGGGAGATAAAGTGACTTGCCCAAGGTCACAATGAGCCGACTCCGGGAATTGAATCAGGTTCCCCTGCTTCAAACTCTCAGTGCCAGTCATTGTCATTACTCACTGAGCAGCTCCTTCTGCTTTTTATCAATAAAAAGTTGTGGCATTTTGGTTGTAAATTAGAAAACTAGCGGCATTTTGGAGTTGTAAACTCCTAGTACCATCACACTTCAACCAATGGAGGAACGGCTTAGAAAGGCAGCTAAACATTCATCTGCTTCTGCCAAATATGACATGTATACCTCTATGCTATTGCCCTACGAGGATTACAACAATACCACAGGGGTCCTTTCAGCATCACTCTAACACAGTGATTTTCAATCGCGGTTCCACAGAACCCGGGGGGAGGGGGGGGAGCTGTGACAACTCTGAATGTCCCAGGAGCAGCGGAACCCCAGGAAGGAGTGACCCGGTGGCTCCCGAGCTCAGCTGCTGTCAGCTCCAGGAGGAGGGAGCTGCAGACTGGTGCAGGCCCAAAGGCAAATGTAAGTAGAGGGGGAGGGATAGGGCGCGAGGGAGAGAAGGGGAGGGGGAAGAGAGAGAGAGGCATTTAAGAGGGGTGAGAGAGAGAGAGAAGGGTGTGATGGGGTACTATGAGATGGAAGAGAGTGAGTGTAAGGGGGGAAAGAGGCGAAGAGAGTGGGGGAGGGGGGAGATAAAGAGGGGTGGAGAGAAGGGGTGTAAGGGGAGAGAAAGGGGGAGTGTGATGGGGAAGTGAGGGATTGTAAGGCCGCGTCCATGTTGAGCGCGACCGCGCGGGCGATCAAACACATTGAGGTCTATGCTCACGTCCAGAGTTCGCACGCGGGGTTTTCGCAAAACAAAGTTTTTTTAATCTTTGTCTCGTGACGGCCGTGTAACATGAGCGGTTCGCCAAATGAGGGCGAACCAGCTCCGTGATGTCAGCGGCCAAGCCTCCCCGTCGCGCGGATCTGTAGTTCACAGATCGCTCGGCTGACAGGCGCGTGCGGGGCCATGCACACTGTCACGCGTGTGCCTGCACCATGGACTCGGCCTGAGGGGGTGGGGGGAAGAGAGATACAGGGGGGGAAGAGAGATACAGGGGGGGAAGAGAGATACAGGGGGGGAAGAGAGATACAGGGGGGGAAGAGAGATACAGGGGGGGAGGAGAGAGTGTTGAATCTGATTCTAAGGTTTCATAACCATAAAAAAAAAAGTTGAAAACTAGGATTTCGCTTCTAATACAATTGATGAAAATGCAAAAATAAATTAAATGGATGTGCTTTGCAATGAATTGCGCTCATGAGCAGGGCCCTCATTACCTCTCTGTATCTGCCTGTCCTTATTCATATGTCACTCTGTTTATGTAACGGATGTCTCTCCGTACCCCCACTGTACCGCGCTGTGGAATATGTTGGCGCTTTTCAAATAAAACGATAATTGCTTGCCCCCCTGGCAGCAGAGGGGTAAACACACAAAAAACAAAAACAAATTGGTCTAACCCTAACCTACCAACATACAGGGGTGCAATCAGAAAATCTGCTTGGGGGGTGCATCATGACATCACGTGGCGACGCAGTACCATGGCAACATGCCATTACGTAAAGGAGTAAGACGTCGTTTAAGAGTTGATGGCCGGTGCCTTCTCATTTGAGCGCTGTATCTTCTTTGCCTGGATTCAATGTGCTGTAACGGTCTAACATCAGGATTCATCTAGCACCAATGCAGGGTATCGCATCCAAACTGGCGTTAATTGCTACTGATTGAAAGCCGGATCAGGCCTGATGCCCTGCACTGGAGCTTGATGAATCTGCCGCTATGTACCTGGTCACATTATTTCACTAGAATGCAATTTTGTTTTCTAGCAGCACAATCTCATGTATAGTCTGACTAGTATACAGTAGTTCATGAGATCACTGAACTCTTCTGTAAGCAACACTGCAGCTATTCGTCTAGCACTTAAATGGTTAGCAACTGTGGCCGCGTGGAGTTTAAGCTGATCAGGTAAAACAACATCTACTTTACCAGACAATAATGAGGAGTGAGGGATACAGAGAAGCAGGATCCCTCGAGTGTTTTTCAACCAAGAAGCACTTAATTCTCTCTGTCATGTTATGTAATTGTGTCTTCTTCTAATGAATTGAAGACAACCCAAAATGATTCTCTCTATAATTTAAGGCACAAAAAGGAGAGAGATAACCTGCTCAACTGTATAGAGCTGGCTGGTGGGTAGGATTGCTCCCTCTATAAAGGGAGTAACAACGGAGTGACTATATACAAAAAGAACCCTATTGATGCACTCTGAAACTGCCTCTATATAAAATAATATATAACTTATTTACAGAAACTTAATGCACGTGGCAGGAAATCAATACGAGTTAAATGGGATAAGAATCCCAACTAGAGAGGGCCGTGATCATCTATAATGTGGAGATATAATTTGCCGTGGTGCTGGTACATCTACAGTGGGTGCATGAAGTGCACTAAAACCGTTTACTAGATTGCTCCCCAAATATGTAACTAAATACCAACGAGGTGTAACCTCTCACTCTCTAACGCCGTGGTTTTCAGCTTTTTTTTTTTTGGTTAATGAACCCTAGAATTAAATTGTGATATTCTGGGGCAGGGGTGTGCAAACCGGGGGTCGCAAAATTTTCTGGGGTGGGCACGGCGCCTACGGCCTTACTCAAGGCCTTTGTAAATTCCCTTAACATGTCTCTGGCAGCTACTGGCGACGCGGTGTCAAATGACACTCTGGGGTCACATGACGTTGTGATGTCAGAAACAAGTTAAGAGGGGAGGGGGCGCAAGCAGGGGGGAGCAGACGAAAATGTTTGAGCACCCGTTCTCTGGGCAACCCTAACCCTCTTTCCCCCCTCTCACTTTCTCCCCCCCCCTTTATGCTCTCTACTCTTCTCCAGTCTCTCCCTCTCCTCCCCCCCTTATAACCTCTCCTCCTCCCCCTTATACCCTACCCCTCTCTCTTGCCCACTTACAGTCTCCCCCATTTCTCCCCCCACTCACACTCTCTCCCTCCCCTGAGCTGCCCAGCTCTCCCCACCCTCGTGGATGCGGAACCCCCGTTGAAAATAATTGCTCTGACTACTGGTGATATAGAACTTAGAACAGAAAAGTCTGCAAATCGTTGAGTGAGAACAGTGAGAGAAAAGTATCTACAAGCGGGTGGATACTTGTAATGCAAGTTAAGCTAAATTGTCTACTAAAACACAGCTCTAGCGCTCAAAGATAGAGTTTCCTACAGTGCTGCACTTGTAATGACTACGATACCGATATGTTACAAAGTCCAGTGTCTTGCAGCCCTGAAGACTTGAAGGCTTGTTTAAACGTCCTTCTTGATTAAATCTACCCAAAAATAGTCCTCTTTGGCACTGAAATCCTGGTACTTGATCTTCTTATCTCTCTGATGGATATATAGGGAAAGAATATAACAACAAAATATGCTTCAATATATAATACAATACTGTATTCGTATTGCCACCTTATTGTGAAATCCCATTCAGTACAATGACCGGACTGGATCCCCACAGCGTGTGATCCCTGGGACACCTCAGATTATTGAATGAAGGGTGTGTCTATAGAAAGATAGTTTACTCCATAATTAACTTTATCCCTGTTGATATTAGGTGCCTAGTTACATAGTAGAATACACCCTGGTGGTGAATTGGATGGTAAAACTTAACTTATAGCTATTTGCTGTCTTCAGTATAGTTGACACTGTATGTAGAAATCATAGCTTGTGTTCCACATAGAAAATAGAATGGAAACCACACACAGTGCAAGACTGTTACAAACAAAACACTTTACTAAAAACATCAAAAATAAAAACAATTGGAATCTCACCCACGAATTCCCTCTTAAAATCGCGCAGTGTGACCGTTCAGGCCGTCACAGCCCCTTTTCCGTTTGTCCTACAGAGTTGGTGTTCCTGGTAGATACAGGTTGTATCTGTTTTGCCCTGAGGTGTCCCTGCATCCGTGTGTATCCTCCGATTCTGCGTTAGTCTGTCTGTGACGTCAGCGGGCTCTACGGCACTGTGACCAAATGGATATGGCTTAGACACAGTCCAACGAGAGGTACCTGTAGGCAGGGTGCTATCCACATCAGTCCAGTGCCTGTGGGGGTTCCTTCCAACAAGTTCCAGGGACCAGTGTTGCTTGAAACAATGTCTCTCTTCCCCTGGGTCTCTCTAGCAGCACAGACTCTTCCTGTGTATCTCTCTTCCCCTAGCATCTCTAGCACAGGAAGAGTCTGTGCTGCTAGAGAGAACCCAGGGGAAGAGAGAGAGACACTGTTTCAAGCAACACTGGTCCCTGGAACCTGCTGGAGGAAACCCCCACAGACACTGGACATCACTCTGCCTATAAGTACCTCTCTTTGGACTGTGTCTAAGCCATATCCATTTGGTCACAGTGTCGTAGAGCCCGCTGACGTCACAGACAGACAAACGTGGAAGCGAAGGATACACACGGATGCAGGGACACCTCAGGGCAAGACGGATACAACCTGCAACTACCGGGAAAACTAACTCTGCAGGACAAACAGCAAAAGAGGCTGTGACGGCCTGAACGGTCACACTGCGCGATTTTAAGAGGGAATTAGTGAGTGTGATTCCAATTGTTTTTATTTTTGATGTTTTTAGTAAAGTGTTTTGTTTGTAACAGTCTTGCACTGTGTGTGGTTTCCATTCTATTTTCTATGTGGAACACAAGCTATGATTTCTACATACAGTGTGAACTATACTGAAGACAGCAAATAGCTATAAGTTAAGTTTTACCATCCAATTCACCACCAGGGTGTATTCTACTATGTAACTAGGCTCCTAATATCAACAGGGATAAAGTTAATTAAGGAGTAAACTATCTTTCTATAGACACTCCCTTCATTCAATAATCTGAGGCGTCCCAGGGATGACACGCTGTGGGGATCCAGTCCGGTCATTGTACTGAATGGGATTTCACAATAAGGTGGCAATACGAATACAGTATTGTATTATATATTGAAGCATATTTTGTTGTTATATTCTTTCCTTATATATCCATCAGAGAGATAAGAAGATCAAGTAGCAGGATTTCAGCACCACAGAGGACTATTTTTGGGTAGATTTAAGCTAAATTGTGTCACTGTGCTGGTCTGTGCAACGGTCACAGAGACCCTCGGCTACTGAAATCTTACTATAATCACTTAATTTTAATAATTGCTGAGCATTTTAAATGAACATTATAAATAAATCAAGCTATACTTCTGACTGCATTGTATGCGTCGCGATTGTGACGTCAAAATAACCCGATGCGCGTTTTGCCCAATCAGGGCTACTACAGGGTGATGGTTCTTTCTGTATATAGAGTGATTGGCAAGGGAGGGCGGGACTCTTAAAGCAGAGAGAGTCCCAAAAACTCAAAAAAATGGGGGCGCTCACGGAAATGTGCAAAAATATCAAATACCATTTATTAATTGTTACGGAACAAGAACTACATTTCTGACCCACCCCCCTCTCTCCTTTGCAGCTTCTGCCTGTCAGATCTTATTCTCAGCTGCATGGAGTTTGCACACACATACTGTGCCTGTGTAACTTGCAACAATGTTGTATTTCTTGCCTCTGGGCATGAAAGCAGTGAGCTGCTACTGCAGCCCCTGTGATATTCACCAGAATGGGCTAGTCTGCCCCCCTCCTGTATGGCCTAGATAGTCTGTCCCAAGGCTATTACCTTTACCCACACTGACCCTCACTTCCTTTTCTACCCTGGAGACAGTGAGTACAGAACCCCTTCTCTGTTCACCCCCCATGGTGAGGCCATCTCTTTTTACCGGTTTCTAACTAATAATCACCACTACATACCATCCACAAGTATCTGTATCCTGCTGCCTTTTCCCAATAAAGTGGAGGAAATATTACAGGGCTTGGAGTGATTTAAAAGGGAACTGAGTTAATGCTATCGGGAGTCATTCACACATCAAACGTGACCCTGGCTTCAGAAAATTAATGAAATAAACAGTGGAAAGTACATACAAAATAGAACTCTAAAATACAAAAAAGTCAGAGAATTCCACTTGATAAATATGGATGGCTGTACCCAGGTAAGATGCATGACGATTTCAAGCCTTAATAATAAAGACATTATATTGTCTATATACATATATATTCAACATGTAACCAGTTAAAATAAGGAATATATTATTACATTAGAAATTATATTGGGGTCGTTAGAAATAGTTACTTCATAAAACAATACAATAGTGATCGTCTTAAAGATTAGAAACACCGTTAATGCTATAGTTACTTAGTTACAGAACAAGGGAGTTTTGGAAATCAAAGTAAAAATCGGTATCTTGTGAAATAGTTAGTCTTTGAAGAACAATGGATAGAGAAGGATGTGAAGCAATATTGGTTTAAACATTAATGATTGGCTGAAGACATATGTAGGCAGAATGTAGAGATGCAGCGACGCATCATCACCCGCTCAATTGCAAAAAGAGGGTGACCACAGACTGTTCAAAATAAGCTGGTTTCCCCGCGCCCCACCCCCCTCCTTGGCTCAGCCCACCCCTTCCCCCTCTTTCTTTGTCTCCTCCTCCCACCCCCTCCTCTATTTCTCCCACTGATCTAAGGCTGAGTCCTCGCTGGCGCTGAGCTCGCTTGGCGCTCTTACCTTCTATGTGAATTAGCACATCCCCTCTCCCGCTGTGCTCGCGCGCTCATGCGCTTGCACACACGCTCTCCCAAGCGTTCTGCTTGGGGAGACAAGGGAGTGATACTTTGGTGCTGAGAGCAGGGTCACATGACCCTGCTCTGACCAATGGTAAGAGAGAGGAGGCTTGTTCTACTCTCCTGTCACACACACACACTGACACTGAATTCAGCAGAGAGAAGTGGAAAGGAGGGGGGGGGAAGCAAACAGACTAAGGGGGGGGGGAAACCGAGTGGTGTGGTGGGGGAGAGGGGAGAAGGGAGAAGGGAGAAGGGAGAAGGGAGAAGGGGAGAGAGAGAGAGAGAGAGAGAGAGAGAGAGAGAGAGAGAGAGAGAGAGAGAGAGAGAGAGAGAGAGAGAGAGACGAGAGAGAGAGAGAGAGAGAGAGAGAGAGAGAGAGAGAGAGAGAGAGAGAGAGGAGAGTGTGGGGGAGAGAGGGGAGAGAGGGGGAGGGGGGGAGAGAGGGGGAGGGGGGGAGAGAGAGAGGGGAGAAGGGGAGAGAAAGCAAGGGGGGGAGAGAAAGAGAGCAATGGGGGGGAGAGCAATGGGGTGAGAGAGAGAGAGAGAGCAATGGGGGGGGGGGGATAGAGCAATGGGGGGGGCAGAGAGAGAGGGCAATGGGGGAGGGAGAGAGAGAGCAATGGGGGGGAGGAGAGAGAGAGCAATGGGGGGGAGAGAGATGAGGGAAGGGGGGAGGATATATATATATATATATATATATATATATATATATATATATATATAGATATGAAACACAGAAACACAGACAGCCCCTATACAGCCAATGACACACACCCTCAAGTAATAGCCCGCCCCCCCCCCCCCCACCCCCCACTCCTGCTCTAAAAATGTTGCAGGACAGCGATCGCTCATGCTTGAGAGCTGGTGACATCACCGCTCATGTGAGCTCAGCGGCAGCGGGGCCGCAGCCTAACTCGGAAAAGAGGAAAAAAGGTTATTGGATCTGACTTATGAAGTTTGCAGCCATGTGCCTATGACTCTACTGTCAATGTAACTGTCTTTTGTGTATATGCCATATGTCTCAAATAAAGGAAAAAAGATTGTTTAAAAAAAATAAAATAAGCTGGTTTATTGGAACATGGAAGCAGAGGAAAATCCGACCTACATGTTTCGCGCTACGCGCTTGCTCACGGTCTGACCGTATAAAAGATGCTTTCTAGTGTTTAAATTGAGAAAATAACCGAACCGTGGACTATTTGATATATAACTGAAAGGTGGGACATTTATTTGCTCCCATCTAAGGCTGGGGCTATAGAGGGGTGAGGAGTTGGGAGCCGTGCTGCCGCTGCCGCTGAGGCTCACCTGCTGAAATCTGCGCAATTTCATGCCCATGCAGGCGAGCCAGCGTGCGCGATCGTAGGCGGGGGGAGACTGAGGGAGGCGGGGCAGTGACGTCGCTGGGCCAATTCGCCCGCGACGCACCGACGTCAACGTCACGGCGCCGACGTCACTGCGCCGTGACGTTGACGCTGCTCCGCGCTGATTGGATGTTTTCAGCCGACAGCGCGCTGAAAAACAGCTTGGCTGTTGGCTGAAAAATCCAGCGCCTCAGCACGCCTGCGGACGCTCGCGTGAGCCCCCTCTCAAGGCATCCTCATTGAGGATGCAGGGGCTCAGTGCGGAGCGTCCGCACGGCTCAGCGCGGCCTGTCCTTCTATGGACTCGGCCTAATGAAGCAAATCTTCACAGTAAACTGATATCAATATAACAAGAAATACTGGTAGAAAAAAAATCTACAATTATATTGTGTTGTATCCATATACTGTCAGTGTATCACAAAGCAGTCATAGCATCAGCAGAATCATAGGTCATGCACCCGACAGTATATGGATACAATATAAATATACCATCATATATTGTTACACTTTACTTCATTGCACGCACATGTTACTCAGGGTCACCTAGTTGCATTATTCACTCTGTATCGGAGTTTGGAGAAAATCCATGTTTTACTCTGCTTAAAGCTGCAGTTCAGTCTTTTCTTTTTTTTTTTTTTAATTTATTTTTTTACTTCAATAGTTGTATGTGGGCAATCTCTAATTACCTAAAGAACTGCATAGCTGCAGGTCAATTCGTTCTCCATGTATTGATAGGTCGAAATTTGGTGACATAATTAGTGAAGGGATCTGTTTATAGTCTGCTTGTCTGTCAGTGGAAGCTCATGAATATTCATGAGCACTCC
Source organism: Ascaphus truei (assembly GCF_040206685.1). Taxonomy (NCBI): domain Eukaryota; kingdom Metazoa; phylum Chordata; class Amphibia; order Anura; family Ascaphidae; genus Ascaphus; species Ascaphus truei. Next base: position 249,939,824 of record NC_134485.1, read on the forward strand.
TGCACTGACATGTGCTAGAGGGAGGGCAGGGCTGACAAAGGGGTGTGCCAGGGCTTGTGACAGGACATGAAGGGGCAGTGCCTTAGCAAATGGCTGTTAAAATAGAATACAAGAAAATTGGTCTTTCAAAGTTGTTTTTTTAAAAACAGAAAATGCTAAAAGTATTTTTTCTTACTACAGAACTGATTTATTAAAAAAAACACACACGCAGGATATTGACTGAACTGCAGCTTTAACCTACTTATCTCTGGTTATTATGAGACTTTTTCTACCCGTATTCCTTGCATTATATTGATATCTGTATATCGTGCACGTTACCTGGGTACAGCCATCCATATTTCATGAAGGGACCTAGGTGTTGTATTTAAGAGCCTATTTTGTATGTACTTTCCACTGTTCATTTCATGAATACATTATATTTAATATTTTTGCACATTTCTGTGAGTTCCCCCATATTTTAGGGGGAGTTTCTAGGACCCTCTCTGCTTTGGAAGTCCCGCCCAACTTTATTTGTACTCAGGGGAGCCTCTCTGACCTTCAACACATACTCCAGTCTGACTTTTTCAGACCCGAAAACTGGATTTCCCAAAACAAACTGTTTTTAAACACTGACAAGACTAACAATGGTATTTGGGACCAAGACTAAATTTTTAAAGCTTCCAGCGACTGAGCTCCAGATTGGAACCAACACTAACACCACCCTAACTCCTGTTACTAGTTTTAAATACCTGGGCATATGGTTTGACTCCCACTTAACATTCGGGATGCACATTGATACCCTGACAACCAAGACCTATGCAAAACTAGGGGTACTTTACAGGAACAAATCCTCCCTAAGTCTCCTGGTCAGAAAGCGTATCGCACAGCAGATGCTAATGCCAATTATTGACTATGGAGACATAGTATATGGCTCGGCACCTCAAACCCACCTTAGCAAACTTGACACCCTCTACAATTCAATTTGTCGTTTTGTTCTCCAATGCAACTATAACACACATCACTGCAAAATGCTCAAAGAACTAGACTGGTCATCACTCGAGTCTAGGCGCAAAGTTCACCTTTCCTGTCTTGCCTTCAAATTCTTTATGGGCAAGCTACCCAGCTACCTGAACAAGCTCCTCAGTCCTACCACATGCAGCACCTATCACCTGAGATCAGACTCCAAAAGACTGTTCATGGTCCCAAGGCTTAACAAAGTATCCGGCCGCTCCTCCTTCTCTTACCGTGCACCCCAAAACTGGAACAACCTACCAGAGACTCTTATATCCACCACCAGTTTAAGTTCTTTCAAATCTAAGGCTGTCACACATTTTAAACTAGTCTGTAACTGTTTCATACGCCCATAATATATATTATCTTTAATTGTGCATACAATGTCTTGTATATAATCTATACCCTGCTCATTTATGTAACTGTATTTGTAAACATGTATTATTTGTCTTAACTCTGTGCCCAGGACATACTTGAAAACGAGAGGTAACTCTCAATATATTACTTCCTGGTAAAATATTTTATAAATAAAATAAATAAATAATCTGTGATTTTATAGGCATGGATTTATGTGTTGTTTACGTTTTTTTGGGGTTTATTATTGGGTGGCAGGGCATTTCCTCTCTCTTTCTTTGATCTTTTTGTATACAGTATAGCCTCTCTATAATTTAAGACACAATTAAGACCTTTCTTACACTATATAATGATTTTTTTTAGGGGCTAAGTAGCAGCACGTACCTAACAGAGGCCGGAATTTAGTGCTGAATAGGGTCAAATAAAAAGGCAGGTTTAACGAAATCAGCATTTACAGCAAAAACTCCAAAGCAGAAAATGACTGGGGGAATTGGTAATGTTCTATTACTCAAAAAAAATCAAATAAAAGGGAGTTATTTGTCTGTGTCCTCCTAACGTGACCAGTTGGATATCATGGTCACTGCAATGCCAAAGCCAGCCAGCCAATGAATAACGAGAATATTACCATGAGGTTTGACATTCTTGCTATTGATTGGCTCAGCGCATGTCATCCTACTAGTCATGCCTGGGTGTACAGAGGAAGCCAGCTGCGTAACAAAGAGGAACGAATAGTGGGGGCAAATGGCCTTTTTGGCATCAAATTAATAGAATTCACAAATGATATTGCGGTTATGTGTGCCTATGCACAACCTTTGTTGCCCTCAATGTGCTAAAAAGCCAAAACATTTTTAGTGAAATATTTTGGCGCTCAGAAATAGATTGCGCTAGGCGCAGATGAAAATATGTACTATTAAGATATTTCTTTTTTATATCTGTGCACTAAAAGAAAAGAATTGAAACTGCGTCACGTTAATCCGCTAAATTGGCGTAAAAGTCTAGTCTGCTAATAGTGACAGAGCAGAACTAAGTTGCTATGTATCAACCAAAAATGTATTTCACGCAGCACGGATGCTTCATTATCTTGGTTAGCAAAATGTATCTACATTATAAATAATACTACCCTACTATTGATATTTACCAACCCTAGTTATAAATAATACATACTGTACAGAATTCTGTTTTAATTCAAATGTCATTAATTAGGTATCAACATGGCACAATGCATCAAACATCATTTCAAACAAAAAAATATGCGTTTGGTGTATGAAGTAAAAACCAGCCTTCATACTGTACATAGGATGGACAGTTTGTACTACTTTTTAGTGGTAAAATGTAAACAACAAAATGCACACAAAAAATAATGCTGTACATACATTGGTCCCATAAGTCAACAACAGGATTCTTTTTTATTATTATTATTATTTGGACTTACCTTTTTTAAGCTGTATCCAGCATGGAAAATGATGGGCGGCAATAAGATATTGAAGAAGACTTCGGGGTCAAAGGTTACCTGGAAACCAAGGGAAAAAGAGTTAGGGCCTAACACAGAAGAAAAGCTCTCTGGGCATCGTATTAAACAATTTGTACATATAATGAAGTTGAAGTTTCGTTTTCAATTAACAAGTAGTGGTATTTTGCAGAGTTTACACGTCAAAAAAAACGAAACAAAGTTTATGGAAATTACTCAAAATGTGTTTGTCATCTTGAGTGTTTTTGTGTATAGGTTAAGGTTCACATACATTGGGTGTCTATCAAGAAGGTGGCCTAAGCTAACATTTACGTTAGCTTCACATAGATCATTAGCTACTTTAGGGAGCACAGTCTCAGTTGAGTGAGCAACACGAAAGCCAGATTGTAAGGGTCCAGGAGGGCATGGGAATTAAGAAAGCTGATTACACGGGAGAACACAAGACTAATAGTTTGAAGGCAAAAGGCAAAAGAGATACAGGCAGTAGCTAGCAAGGTATTTAGGATCTATGGTGCTTGAGAATAGGTGTGACCAGTGCATGTTTAAAAGGAGGAGGGGAAAGTGCCAGAGGACAGGGAAAAATTGAACATATTGGTGAGAGTGAGGACTAATGCCTCGGTCCCAGTGTCTACTGCGTTTGTTACGACGTGCGCTGCACGAACAAATTCCGCCCCTCAATGGGGCCGGTCCCAGTAGCAGCCGATCGCGATGTGCTACCAGATTTTCTGCCGACAAGAATGTTGCGTTTTCTTGTGGCGACTGAGCGCTGGCCACGTCACAGCGGAGGTTCAAGTCAAGGAGGGTGAACCAGTCGCGTGACATCATGGCTGACCCCCACCACGCCCCCCCTCCCAGCCCCGTCGGATCTCCTCTTTCCCTGCAGCTGACCCACAGATAGCGACTTTCACTCTTGCACGCGCTGCCAGGCGCGCGTGCAGCAGTGAGGACTGGGGCCATAGCGTAAGACAGGAGTAAGAGCTCTGATAAGGTGTGATGGGATAGGATGGAGAGGGCATATGGTAGAGGGAAGTGGGTGCAGGGACAGAAGGAATCGTCTAGTGCAGGAATGCGCTGTGTGGGGGTGGGCAGTTGCAGAGGCCCCGCACTCTTCCCCAAAGCATTTAAATTAAATGCGGGGGGGATCGCGTGAGGCCTTTGCAACTGAACTTACCGAGGTTCAGCCGGCTTCAGATAACGCGTCGCCATGGCAATGCAGCGCCAAATTATACAGCGGGGTCACGTGACGTTGCATCAAATTACGAGGCGGGGTCACGTGACGTCATGTCACATGACCCATGGCATCATTTGACACCTACAGGAAGGTAAAGGCGGCGCGAGCACTGGGGGAGTGGAGGCAGGGGGGCGCAGCAACAGAAGTTTGCGCACCCCTGGCCTAGTGGATAGCATCCACCTTGCCTTGAAATTGGTCTGCAAAGGCTTGAGGAGAAGTGAGGGAAGGATGTCAAGTGGGGGGAGAAGGAAGTCAAAAGAAAAGATGGCGTGGATAGGATTTGAGTGTGTTGATGAGAGAGAACTAGTGTTAGCCTTAGAGAGAGCAGCGTTAAAACAGAAGAGAAACTTACAGTGTTAAAATCAGCCAGAGTGTGAGATTTCCTCCATAGGCGTTCAGAGGAGCCAGTGTGAAGGAAGCATGTTTATGAATTTAGCCAAGGCCATGGGTTAGAGGAATGAGTGTGAGCCGAGAAAGGGGAATATAGATTGAGAGGCTAGAGTTGTAAGAGTTTACAAGAGAGAAGAGAGTTTAGTGTTCAGGGTAGGTGCTGTGAGGAATCCACTCCTGGCTTTTCTCGTAGCCTTGCAGGGTGCTGTTGTTCTCACTAAATTCCCTCTTTGCAATCAACAGCAGCTGTGCGGGCTATCACTGCAACCTAGCCTTGTACTCAGTCATTGGAGCAGTGCCCTCACACCCTCCTCCTGGGATTGGCCCGCTGGCCTTTAAATACTGCATTCCCATAATGCTTCTCTGCCGAGCATAATCCTTCTTGGATGTTTCCTGTGTTTTGCCACAAGCCTTCTGGCTTGTTGTCTCTTGTTACTAATCCCTGTTGATTATTGTTCCAGTTCGTTGTACTCGTTCCTGGTTCCTCGTAGCCTGCAGCTTCTTCGCTGAGGCCTGTGTTCCTGGTTCCCCGTGGCCTGCTGCTCTTTCTCCCTTCGCAGAGGCCAGCTTGAACTCCTGCGTTGAAGCATTGGTTTTCCAGTGCTGCTTGGCGGTGTGCCCTCTCCGGTCAGCCTTCTCTCTGGGGAACTCTGGTCAGCCTTCTCCTTGCTGAGACCGGTACCATGGGCCGTGGACGCCACTCGCGCAGACCCTGCTCCTGGCCCGCAGCTACTATGCTGAAGCAGGAGGACCTGCTTGATTTCCTATTGCCGATTCCTTGCTACGACTATCCAGATGTCGTCTATCCCGACCCTGGTTCGGCCACCGACTGTCCTGTCTTCTCCTACCCCGACTTTGGCTCGTCCAACGACTACGCTGACCTCTCCAGTCCTGAACCCAGCCGGTTTGATTATGAACTTCGCACTCCGGACCAGTCTGCGCGATCTAAGGTCAATGATTTCATAACCCAACCTCAGCCCCGCGATCCGGCCCCGGTTTGTGGTGAGCACAGGTGTAACAGGTGCCAGATTAGAGTGGTCAATCGAGCAAGGTTCCCAAGAGTAGTGAAGAGAACAGGTAGGACAGGAGTGATGGGAATGATAAGAGGTGATGATCAGAGAGTGGAAAGGGGGGTGCTGGAATTGGCCCATTGGTGTAGGCCAAAAGGAGGATATTAAAGTGAGAATGCAAGATGCCCAGGACACAGAGATCACCAATATGACAGTTGAATTTCCCCTGTAAAAGGATATGAGGTCAGAAAAGAGAAAAAAAGATAAATCAAGATTCAAAGTCAAGGAGAAAGGGGAAGGTAAAGGATGTAGAGGATGTAGAGAGGTAGAGGATGTAGAGGTAGGTGGTCTGTAGATAACAGTCATGCAGGAGACAGAAGTTAGAAAAGTTGGACAGCGTGAACCTCAAAGGAAGAAAAAAGCAGATGGAGGCATAGGGCAGAGCTGATATCGTCAACAGGAGGAGAGAAGACCCCCTCTTCTCTTCCCATTTGGGAATTGGCTGAAAGAGAAAGAGAGACCACCATAGGAGACTGCATGCTCCACAGCAGAGTCATGTTGTGAGAGCCAGGTTTCTGTTGGAGCAAAGAGCTGTAGAGAATGAGAGCAGATGAAGAATCTACACCTTCCCGCCCCACCCTTCATATATTTCCCCTCCACCATTTATATAGAGCCCCAATTTGCAGTCTCCATAGCACCACGGTTCCCCGTTACATGCACACTCCTTGTTGTGACCACTGCAAATCAGAATCTTCGGTGGCCACTGATAAACTGGCAGTGTAGCGACAGCACGCAGTCAGCCCATCAGCATTGCCAAATATTCAAAGACGCAGAGAGGCAGCAAGGCATATGTAAGTAGCAGTGGGAAACTGGTGCAAGCAGCTACACTGCTTGGGGGCCGGTACACCACTGTTTGATATTATATATTGTGTGATATATACCTTGATTATTTAAATCTAGTATATTTGTATCTGAGGTTTAGTGAATTGGTGAATTGGTGCTACCTAGCCCTTTAAATACCAATTGGCTGGTAACCAATGACAACATGTATTTGTATGTATATATCGAGTAATATTGCGTGTCAAACCACCTTCCCTGATGAAGTCAGTTCTAGGACGAAACGCGTTGGGTTAAATGTCAGCACACGAGCTTTAAGTAACGTGCTAAACTGAGGTCCCCTTTTCAATTTGGACGCAGAGATTATTGGAAAATAATTGAACAAACAAACCACGTCTGGGGCGTTTTCCACAGCAGAGGCTGGCTCCATGGAGAATTGTGCTCTGTGACGCACCTTTGGAGCAAATCACAGCAGAGACTGGTGATCTTTAAAAAAAATCGCATGGATCAGTCAAGATCGCAGGTTTGTAAGTGCAATACCATTCAACCTTGATATATTTTAAGATTAAAACAATATTTTACTATGAAGCATGCGCTGTTTGATGTATAGATAGATAGATTGATAATCATCCCTTGTCGATCCACTGCTGGATGAAGGCCTCCCCAATGATCTTCCACGTACTGCAATTGCTAGCCTCTCCTTCACGATGCTCCAACAAATTCTCTGATTTCATCCTCATCTTACTTTTGGTCATCGTTTTGGTCTTTTAATTTCCCTTGGAATCCAGTAGAGCACTGTTTATGGCTAGCGTTGGTTATTTCTTTTTGCTATATGTCTGGCCCACTGCCATTTTAATTTCGCCACCCATGTGATGTTGTTTAGTTTCGAACCCATTCACTCTATTTCCTGTCCCTTAAGGGTTAATACCTAGCATACATCTCTCCATACTACTTTGAATTGTCTGAAGCAACTGAATGGTCTTCGCATTTAGGGTCCAAGTTTCACATCCATACGCGAGCACAGGCAGAATACACTGGTCAAACACTTTCCTTTTAGAGGCACGGAAGAAATTCCCCTTCCAAGATTCTCTTGTTTCTTCCAAACGCGCTCCATCCGTCTTCATTCTATTGATTTCATTTGAAAGGTTCCCAGCCATTGTTACTTGCTGGCCAAGGCAGACAGTCTTTAACTTCTAGTTCTATTCCATTTATTTTGAGCTTTGTAGAGTTAACATTTGTTGATCACTTTGGACTTGTGCAGATTCATAAAAAATTATACGGTCTTACTTTCTTCTGCGACTTCTCCGATTTGTTCCTGCAAGTCTACTGGACATGTGGCAAAAATAACAAGATCATCTTCAAATGGTAGGTGACTCAAATATTCACTGTTGATTTTGATTCCATATTCTTCCCAATTCAACGTCTTGCACAATTTAAGAGTTACGGTGATAAGCTTTGGTGACATGGTGTCTCCCTGTCGCACTCCTCTGCTGGATTATGACCAATGTTATTTGTGTTCGTGTACAAATTCAACTTCAACTATTTTTATAAGTACACAGTCTTTTAGTGTTGATCCATTGTGTTGTTTGAGAGCGATGATTTACTTCGTCCCATTTATAAGTCGCTGCTTTGTTTTCTTTAAGCTTTTTTTTTATTTTCATCTTCAACAGTCTTCTTCACCAAATCACAGTTGCATTTTCTTTCATCAATTATAAGTTTGCCGATCGTCTTGCATAGTTCTGCATGTCCAATCCCTGTTCTTGAGTTTTCGGATTATTTAATTTCTTGTAATTTCTTCAGTAACTGCTTTGTCTCATTTGACATTTTCCTATCCTGTTTTTGTTAGCAATTCCTACAGGTTTTTTGGCGCTTTCCACTGCAAGCTTCATAAGGTCTTCATTCCTCTTTATTAAAGGGACCCATGCATTTGCAGGCATCCAGAAGCAATTTTTCAGGTCCAATTGAAGTTCTTTGCCATTACAGCAAGGCCCCGCTTTTCGGCGATCCGCTGATACGGCGGTACCGAGAAGGGGGCCGCCATGTCTGCGCATGCGCAGAACGGGGAAGTCAAGGGTCGCGCATGCGCAGAACGGGCGGTTGACGAGGGTGAGAATGCTCAGAACAAAGGTTGCGCGCCAAACGGTGGTTGCGCACGCGCAGAAGGGGGGAAATTGCCGGTTTGCGCATGCGCACACGCCAAAAATCGCCGGTTACGCTTTCCCGCGATTTTTGCTTTGCGGCGGGCCCTTACAACGGAACCCGCCACATGCCACACACAACAGCCACAAGGGGGTGCTATCAAATTATTTGCATGTTTTGATACAGTGCCAAATAAATTAATTCTTTGGTATTAGGGGATACCTTTTTATTTGGTCAAAACAATTGATATTTTAGGACAAGCTTTCAAGAGTTTACTCTCATCCTCAGGGCAGCAATACTGAAACGAGGTCATGAGTTTAACACACATGGAAAATACAAGATAATCTAAAACAGATGAAGTAGAGATGGCAGAGGGAGTAGCAAACAGACAGGGCAATAAATGGATGGAAGGGATAGTGAGAAATGTATACAGCATGTAGGACCATACATTAATCATCAGTGTGAGGAGGAGGTGCGGCAGAAGGGGCGCTATTCTAAAATTAAATGGAGTCAGGGAGAAAGAAGAAAAGATCCTGATGGGGTGTAAGAATCCCCATCAGTATTAAGTCCTCTTTTTTTTAGTGTCAAAGATGTTCATCATTTTGAGTTCAAATGTTTCCCGTTCTAGTGTTTTTAAACATTCTGTTGGGGATTGTGATTTTTAAATCATTTATGGAATGATCTGGCTGTGACAAGTGGTGTCCCATTGGAGTGCAGTATCTTCCTTCTTCGTGGTTTGTTATTGTGTGTCTGTGTAGGTTTGTTCTGGTTTGAAGTTTTTCGCTGGTTTCCCCAATGTAACATCCTTGGTCACTTTTGCTGCATTGAATCATATACCTGGATGTGAACAGTATGATCCTTTAAAGCAGCAGTCCAAGCTGCGTCCCCCATCCCCCCCTTTAATATGTGCATCAATACAATCCACACAATAAGTACTTGGCTAAATTGCCAATCGATCTGTTCTCCTGTGATCGATCGGCATAGATTTGGCTCGGGGGTTCACTAAATGGCTGCAGAGGAGTATTCTGCAGTCAGTGGAACGCATTTGCATATTAACATGACAAAGTTCTGTGGGGAAGATCATGTGACCAGGCAGTCACTAGATACAAATGGTGCACTGCTAGAGAGAGGGCAGGGCTCAAAAAGGGGTGTGGCAGAGCCTGTTTCAGAAGAGGAAGGGGATGTTATTATTATTACGTGACTTTGTAATAGGTTGCTATAGAAACAAAAAATGCTTGTTACATTATAATACATGAAAAATTTCAGCGTTTTTAAAAAAAATTTTAAATGCTACAAGTATTTTCTCATAGTACAGAACTGATATAAAACACACATGTAGGATATTGCTTGGTTTGCAGCTTTAACATTGAATGTTTTATTTTTGTGACTGGCTCTGGGCTCTTAGCATATATGTTTACGAAGTTTGCAGCGTGTGATGTTCCATGGCCTTGTGCCATTCTCGGCATCCACAAAACGAAGAGCAAGGGAAAGGCAGATTTGTTGATAATAATAATATTATTATTAAAAAGGTATCACCTAATACAAAAGACCTCATTCATTTTTTTTATCACACCTGGACTAACCCAGCCATTTCTATTTAACTCCTGTTTTAACATGAATAATTAAACTTTTCAAGCCAATAAAAGGAAACAATGTGGAAAGAATAAGAATGTGTCTTAGTCCCTACAAATTATCATCCAACATAATCCTTACAAAAGGCAAATGGATCCATTAGAGGAGGTCACATTAAAAATCAGCAGTCAAATTGAATGTTATGAGATACCAGAAATGTGTGATGCTGGAGGGCACAAACGGGCTTAAACACGTACATTTATGTGCCAAACTCCAATGTTTCGGTAGAACTGAGCAACCTATATCAAGGTGCCAACTATAAAAAAGGTACCATAATTAATATATATATATATATATTTTATTTTATTTATATAGCACCAACAATATACTCCGTGCTTTACAATAGAAAACAGGGAATGATCATATATAATAAATGCAAACAAATACAAAATCCTGCAACAGGAAAGGGAATCTCTGCCCCAAATCTAAGCGAGTCAAAGTACTTGTTGGTGAAGTATTTTGTCTATAGTGATGGCATCATCCCTATATTAATTTAAAAACAAGAAATACTTTTTCATCTTAGATATATAGATGTGTGCGTGCGCGGACACAATCTACATACAAGTGTTTATATACATACCAAGAGGAAAAAGTATTTATTGTTCTCAAATTAATAGTGAAAATGCCATCACTGTAGACTAAATATTCCACCAATAAAGTATCTCTACTGTGACCAACATTTTAGGTGAAATAAGAATGCTATAGTTGTTATTAAGCCATACACAAAAAGTTTCTTTAGAGAAAATTAAATGCCAAAGCCCACACTCCTGTTTGTGTTACTGTGCAAACTACTTCGCGCTGAAGCGGTTTGCAGCTTTTTTATTAGGAACTTCACTTGGGAAAATCAAATTGTGTTTTTTGGTTTCCTTCAATAATGCATTCTCCTGAAGATGGTATAAAGGTGACTTGTAAGTTACTTTAAGCTAATATATTAATATATGTTTTCACCTACTTTTCTCAACATGTCATTCTGCTCCACATTCTGTATTTTCTCTGGGTTGATTTCACCCTTCAAGGTATATTCAAAGAACTTGCCGCTGACGTTGACGAGCAGCGTGGAGAAGGCCCGGTTTTCTTCAGCACAGCTGATAGGTTTGTCGTGGCCGCTGGTGGAAGGTGTTCCATATCTTATAATGAGCCCGACGATTAGCCCTGGAAAACACAGAGAACTTGTGTGAAGTATCAACAGCTATTGGTGACAATGCACTATTAAATATATTTTATCATAACATTAAAAAAAAATAAAGAGGATTCATGCAGTTGTATAATTCTGCCTTAATTCATTTAATCGTTTTCCAGGATTTGAAAAAACGACTTAATAAAATCAGTTGAAAATCTTTGACAAAATAATTGTACTAGAGAATAGCGGATACAGTGGAGCGCGGTTCCTGCACCTTTTTTCAGACCATGTGCTACATTTTATAGCATTATTGGGATAATATTTTTTTTTTAAAAACCCACACATTTTTATAAACTTTATCAAAAACGCTTACAATGTAATAATTATTTACAAAAATAGCAGATTCAAAATGATTTTGAAATGTGAATAACTATATTATTGCGCCCATCACAGAATAATTCTCCCCTCCCCGTCCCATCCTCACGTCAAAGTTCCTTCACATTTTGTTCTAGAAACAAAAAGGCAGAGTGTGTGTGTGTGGTGTGTGTGTGGTGTGTGTGTGGTGTGTGTGTGTGGTGTGTGTGTGGTGTGTGTGTTAGTTATGTAAATGCTCCAGCATGCACGTTCAGCTACACAGCATTGGAGATTTATCTGTAGCATATATTACTTAAAATGAAGAGGTCGCATCAAAGCTTCCCCCCCCCCCCCAAAAAAAGGACCAAGTACTCTAGAGCCCAAGCAAAACAGTGATTTTGCAGGTTTCTGTATTTTGGCCAAAGCGGTAAAATACATAGCTAGTTTAAACATGCACAAAAAAAACAGAGATACTGATCTGCCTTTATTAGAGTTTATTATTAAATCACACATTCCTCAGTTTGAACGTGAAGGATCTCTGGGGCTTATGCAGAGAGGAACGTTATTTAATGTGATAACGGCAGGAAAATAGCCACAGAATTGGAGTAAGTTATGGGCGTATGCTGAAAGCTGCGTTACCTCTTTTTTCTGATGAGATTCAAAATTGCCAAGTTTTTCTGGCTAGATTGAACTCGCTATAATATAGGGCAGAATGGCGAGTTGCAGTGCATCTATGCTACCTGCATACCACCCTATTTTAACATGGCGAATTTACCAATCTCGCCACGTGTTTGGCAATTTTTAAAGTAAAGAAACCTGCTGTGGCGAATTTTATGAATCTCTCCATGTTCTCTGCAGGACAAGCTTCTCTGGTGCGTATTTTCGCCAAAAGATGGCGCTATTTCCCTTCTCTATCCTCTCTGCATAAGCCCCATTGTGTTTGAAAAGGATGGACCTAAGAGATGCATTACCGTATGTTGTGAAATATAGCCATCTGCGATATCATGTGTCATTTAATGATAAACCGAAAGTGGATGGAGACTCGCGCATAGTAACTCTGCCTTTCCAGATCTCTAATACAGTTGAGGGAAACTTGCTTTTTTCAAGTGGTCTTTTTACTTTATTAATACAAAAGTGGTGTACCATGGAACAGCTGACGGACTCATGCCTCAATTCTGCAGACCAAACACATGCAAACTATTGTATACATACAGATACATCTGCACTTAATTACTAAACTGCTTGCAGTTACCCAATACTTTTCTTTAACAGAAACACAATAGCACATAATACCAAGCAGCTAAATATTTAATTCCCAGTGAAACAAGTTCCAGAACCTGAGCACCGTAAAATGGGAGGATAACGTGGCAGGTGAGCAAACTATAAGCCTTTAACCCTACACTTTGCAATAAATGTCATCCATTCGTACTTGTTCATGTTTCAGATGGTGTCGTGTTGCTGAACAAGATGTCACTGACCCTTTGGCAAGTACTTTTTTTGTCTTCAACTCTATTAAAGCAGCAGTCCAAGCTGCCAGTTGTTTTATTTTTATTTTCCCCCCCTCTAATATGTGCATCAATACAATCCACACAATGATAAGTAATTAGCTAAGTTGCCGATCGATTGGCGAATATTCAGCTCGGGGGTTCACTAAATGGCTGCAGAGGAGTATTTACTAAATATCACAGATCTGCGACGATTTACAAATAAATCTTTGCAAATGTTACAATCATGGAAAATAGCTGAAGCGCTCAAATGCAGGTATATCTAAAAATGATAATAAGCCAGACCACTATACCAGGGTACTAACAATTGATATAGTACCTATTGTGTCATATAATGGGTACTATCCTCCTGAAGACAGGTGGTGTGTGGTGCAACCCACTCACCATTTGTCTCATCGGCAGGTTCCCCTGAAAAATATGCAAATACTCACATCCTGGTAGGGCAGGCAGGCAAGCTGTGCAGCTACTCAATGCAATACAGGGAAAAGGGAGACCAAAAAGCGCACCAGCACAAACGGAGCAGGAAGAAACCAGAACAAAAAAATGATTAAAAGGGCACTTTAATGTGGCAAAAGACCCATCCAATGCATTTCGAACGTCGCAGCGTTCTTTTTCAAGGATATAGATGAATAAGAACGCTGCGACGTTCGAAATGCATTGGATGGGTCTTTTGCCACATTAAAGTGCCCTTTTAATCATTTTTTTGTTCTGGTTTCTTCCTGCTCCGTTTGTGCTGGTGCGCTTTTTGGTCTCCCTTTTCCCTGTATTGCAAATGTTACAATCAGACAGAATTAAATGATGCTAAAAAAATACTCAATTGTGATGGTGCAAGTGTCAGATATTCATCAGCCGAATGATGAGATGGGTCACAATATTGTAGGCACTTCGGGGATAAAGTTATGACAATGTTTTTACACTCAGGCTCTTTATAATGCAAAAAAAAAATCTGAAACAGTAATTAGGGAGTAATGAGAGGGATCTAAGAACATGCCAAGAAGCTCTGCTTATTCAGTCCCAATGCAGGGACTTTTAGAATAAAAACCATGCATTTGAGATATGAATTTGGAATTCACCATGGTGGGTGTGTTATGCCAATTACACACATGGATTCCCATAGTTCAAACTTCAAGCCTCTCTGAAGGAACCAGACATTGTTATGTGGCAATGTATCTTACATTTTCCTGTTTTCCCCCTATTTTATGAAAAGGTCTGCATGTTTCTTGTAATATTATTTTTCTGTAACCAAGCACTGTACTACTTTTGTATATTAAATCTAAAATGTAATAAATATGGTCTTTGGGCTCCAATTGAACTTTGCACGTTTTGAAGAGAGCAATTGGATTTTCGGACACATTTTGCAAGAATACATTTTTTTTGTGCGCCAATTTCATATTTTTCTTAGTAAATAAGGACCAAAACCTCTGAAAGTAGAAATCGTACTATTCTTGGTGGTGGCAGCATTTGAAGGTTATTTGTGTGACGGATTGAGGGGGTAATATGACTAATTTGAGGGATCCTGCAGGGGAAAAAAAAAGTAGGTCAGCTAAATCAATGGTTCACCCTTCCCTCCCACTGCTCACGCCGGCCCCCTTACCTTGTCTCCAGTGTCAAATGACGTCGCAAGATCATGTAACATCACTGACGCCACGTTACTCAGCGGCGTCATTTGACGTGGCACCCGAAGCAGTCAGTGACAAGGTGGGGGGAGGAGGGAAGGGATGGGAAACTAACAAAGACCTTGCGCGGTCCCCCCGGCATTTAATTTAAATGCTTTGGTAAAGAGTGCAGGGCCTCTGTAGGCGCCATACCTCAACTCCTCCCCGAAAATCTCACCCACCCAGTTTGCGCACCCCATAGCTAGATAACGGTGTGTATTAACCCTGGTCACATATACAAGTCACATGCTCACAGATGTGCCGTTCGTGACACTACTGTACAGTACTGTGAATACAGCTTAAAACAATGAAAATAAACATGCAGGGTGACCTACAAAGAGTACAAGAAAATGTTTGTATGGTGTATATTGTGTCATTATATGAGTCACCTAGAAAAGTTTACTTTCATCTTCCAGTCCGGTTTATCTAGTACTTCTTGTCTAGGTTTCATTATTGAATTGAAACTTCTTTAGCGCCACTTCTGAGATGAGAGCAAATCCCTGGCAGTAAATGGATTGCATGGTGACGGAAGTGATGACACTGCTAGCAGAAGAGGCCATCAACAACGTCAGTAGTTATCTGGAAAACAGTGCGGGGGGGGGGGGGGGAAGGGAGAGAGAATCTCTCTCTCTCTCTCATGCACAGCACCACGTTTGGCAAAACCCAAACACAGCATATCAGCACAAACACATCATACAAACTGTCAAGCACGGTGGTGGAGGGGTGATGATTTGGGCTTGTTTTGCAGCCACAGGACCTGGGAACTTTGCAGTCATTGAGTCGACCACGAACTCCTCTGTATACCAAAGTATTCTAGAGTCAAATGTGAGGCCATCTGTCCGACAGCTAAAGCTAGGCCGAAATTGGGTCATGCAACAGGACAATGATCCCAAGCACACCAGCAAATCTACAACAGAATGGCTGAAAAGGGGTGCTAAGCTTTAGCACATCTCAGCTCCCATTCACACGAGTAAAGGTGTGCTAAAACTTTGCACTTCTGGATCTGGGCCTCAGTATCTTTCACCTACTTAATATCTGTACCGTGTACAATGACTAAGCAAGAAGATACAGTAGCACACTGTGAAATAACCAATTCCCTTTTTGTTCACCATAAATCATAGTGATATGCTCAAGAGATCATACTGTAGCGGAATAAGAAAATATATGCCTAGCTTATTATACAGTGCCATACATTTGAATACCCATGGGTGGACTTATGGTGACTGCAGTATTTAGTTAAAAATGCATGTGAACAAAATACATATTAACCAGTACAGGTGGTCCCTCTGTATCCGACGGCCCGCTTTCCGTCGAATGCCTTATCTGATGCCGTATAAAGCAGTCCGCTGGACTATTAACGTCGGAACCACTTATTCAACGGTCACCGCCGCTGATTAACATGGACCCGCAATCCGACGGTCTGTTAACCGACGGCGGTTTGCAGGACGCATTCAGTCGGCTAAGCAGCACCGGCTGAATAATAATTTGTGCTCATGCAAACCTAGCTGTATGTATGTAATAAAGTTTCCCAGTATAGAAAAACGGATGCCCCAGAGTTCCCAAAAAGAGAACATGTGCATTGCAACCAAAGTCTGCAGCTATCATATACAGTATGCAGATGAATAATTAGACAGAGAACAAATACAAGTGTATAGCAAAAGGCTGTACTAGTTGCAACCACACTGTTCGGTCCTGCGTGTTCCTCTGGAGAGGACTACGGCATATGCACAGATGAGGAGCTGTTTGTTAGTAATTGCTTTTACTTTACCACCATCAAATCTTGTTAAGTGGAACTTGTGCTTTAATAGCAATTCACAGCGTAAATGTGCCAACATATAAACGCAGATCAATGGAAATAGCTCATGAAACCCCAGGCTAGAGATAAAAAGAATGGCAGGGGATTGGGGAACAAGAATATCAGATAACTACAAAGAATAATGATGACCTCCAGAGAAGTGGACTGAATGCTGTGTAACTGGGTGAGCTAGAAGCAGGATGCCCGCAGCGAGTCTTGGTAATGTGGGCGGTCTGCTGATTTATGACACATATTGAAGTTTTCTGGCCTAGGAATATGTAAGAAGATGAAGCAACACTTGGAATTCCTTGATCATTTATTTTAACCTTGTGTTGTATAATGGCAGATCTGCAAAGGGGAACATTTGACCTATGCCACTTCATCTTATTACCTGTCTAAAGTTTACCCTAATTCTAAACACATGCAGTTTAACACACACACTAACACACACACACACTAACACACACACACACTAACACACACACACACTAACACACACACACACTAACACACACACTAACACACACACTAACACACACACTAACACACACACTAACACACACACTAACACACACACTAACACACACACTAACACACACACTAACACACACACTAACACACACACACACACACACACACAAAAGGGAAACCAAGAAGTGGCACCTACTTAATTCTAAACGTACATAAATGGGTCTGAGGTAACTATGATGAACTAATAGACTAATAAATGTTAAAATTTGAGTACAAAAAAAAATCAAATATAACAATAAACATCAACTAATATAAAAAATATATACGAAAATGCTAAAATATATTCAAATGAATTAAACAAGGATATAAAATAATAAAAATTAGATGATACAAAAACCAGTCCCAGAACACTGTCCTCCACAGTCTTTGCAGCCTGTTTGGGGGGGAACACCTCTCCCTTGGAGATATCTAAAAGAAAAACAAACAAAAAACCGGCGCACTCAGTGTAGTAAGGTTATAAATTTATATGGAACTGGAATTAAAATATGAACTGCGCACTCACAAACAAATCAGATAATTTTGCATGTATGATATGAGATAAATACTCAATCGCCAACAACTGTAGCAGGGTCCCAGCTGAGCCTCTGGTGTAGAACCAGTGTCCCGTCTCTGTACAGGGGCCGATGATCGTGGCAAACACTCTGTGTACCGGAAGTAGGTTGCGTGCACCAAGCACCTAGCGCTTCCCCTCTGCTGTTAGATGTTCGTCTCACCACAGGGAACCTCCGGATCAGCTTTGTTACTTCCACCATAGGAAGCGTTGCAGTTGTAGTCCGCCCAGATGACAAAGGGCTGAGCTTCTCCGTTTGCACGTGATTTGCTAGCAGTTAAATATGTATAATAATATACAATGTATACAATAATGTACTCCAAATAACACGCCCTATGCGTTTCGTCTTGTGGACTTCATCAGGGGTCTTGGCGATTGAGTATTTATCTCATACATGCGATATTATCTGATTTGTTTGTGAGTGCGCAGTTCATATTTTAATTCCAGTTCCATATAAATGTATAACCTTACTACACTATGAGTGCGCCTGTTTTTTGTTTGTTTTTCTTTTAGATAGATAGATATCTATCTATCTATATCTCTATCATCATTTTAGAAGTACAGTAACAAGAAATAAAAACTAGGTTTGAGTTTTCTTCACATAAAAAAGCAACAGGTGACCTTACTAATACTGCAGATGTAGGGACACCCTCTCATAAAACACACTTATTCAAAATGGTAACGTTCAGTGCTGGAATTTCTATTTAAAGAAGAATAAAGCTTTCTCAACACGCAGGCAGAGGGAAAGCTCCTGGAGCAGTAGACTCGAGTAGCGTTGCCATTGTTCCTATTTCTGCACGAATCTGGAGTTACACACCACTCCAGTGATTCATCCCTTCACTCCAGAACCAGGAGATCTTCGTCAATCTCCCTTCCGCTTTGTGAGGAGAGTCAGCTTGTGGTATTACTTAGGAAGAGCAATTGGCCAGAGTCCAGAAATTCCTAGGGAAGTTAACACATATTGCTGAACCTTGCTAGTTAATACATGTACCAAGCTGTAGACGCAAGAACGTGATGCTATTTTTATATGTGCCCCAATAAAAGTTACATACAAAGTAATAACCTAAATCCTTGGAGTTGTGTGTCTAAGAGATGTGGAACATTGGTCTGCTCAACCAGGGTACAATGTATTAGGTTATGGAAGGGGAGGCCATGGCACCAAGTCAGATCTCTAAGACTGCGTCCATAGAAGGGCAGACCGCGCTGATGTGTCCGCACGCTGCGCGATCAGACTGCCTAAAGGCAGTGATCGCGTCTATACAGCGTGCGGAAGCGGGCACGCGATGCGCGTGAAATCAGTAAAAACTGATTTCTCGTGCGATAGGGCGGTCATTTGAGCGGTTCGCCCAATGAGGCCGAACCAGCTCCGTGACGTCACTGACCCGCCCGTAGACACGCCACCGGACGGTGCGCGAACAAAGGCCAGGGAAAGCACCCGCTTTCCCTCAGCCTCCGCGTGCTTCCGCACGGCTGCTGTGTCTATGGACATAGCCTTATGCCCTTTGGTCATCTATACAAATATAGACATATATACTCACACAACAACACACTGTTTAGCAAGGTTCCAGAGAGCACAGAGGCACAGGATGTTGAAGTCTTTAAACCCAGTACTGTATTTATTTATAGTCCAGTCCTGGAGATTAAACGACCGTTTAGGAACCTACACTTGTGTGCCGTCACCATGTTCCACAGACTATAAATTCTCTACTTGAGTTATTGACTGGAGTTACTACAGCATAGGAATTGTATCTCCATACTCATTACTGGTTAAAGTCCATAAAACCAGGAGACACTCATAGATTTTATGTTCCCTAGCACCAGCAAATGCCATGATTCAGAGTACAGCTCTGAGGCATACATATGAAACACCATTTAACGGTCTAAAATATATAAGTATAAAAAAAAAAAACCAGCAGAGATGTTATAGCTTGGTGTTTGCTTTCAATTTATAAAACATATTTAGAAAAAATTGCAGCTTTACTAAATTGTAAAAATCATGTTTAACAGCCCGTGAATTGCTAAATATTTGTATGCTTAAAGCATAAATGTATAGGTTTCCAAACAGCTCATTATTGCAACAAAAAACATGAGCTTTAAAAAAGGTGCATTCACAAATATAATAAAAAGTACTGTCTAATGACGTAACCTTGTAATAGTTTATACTGCTGCGGCGCATCTGAGTCTAACACATCGCCGGTTTTTCCCTGGTTTTTCCTGGAATGCGACGCACTTCACCTGGAGCATGCCGCATTCATTTTGCGTTCTCAGCCACGGGTCATGCGCGGTTGACGCGTTTATTGAGAATGGTTCGGATTTAATAGGTTGCAATTCTTCGCTTGTCCGCCAGATGGCAGATATTCATGAATTGTAATGCGCATGCGCTTCAGTCATGTGTCAACTTGCAGGTGTTTCGTGTAAAAAAGATACCACAGTGTGCTATTGTAACTTGGCCTTGAGACTGAAGGAAGAGGTTGCAAAAATGTATCAATTTAGGCTTTTCATATTAAAGAAAGACAAAGACCAGTTTCGGTTACAGTATTCTCCAGAGACCCGCCCACCATGAGTGTTCAAGTGCAGCCTGCTTTCCAAAAACCCAACAGAAGTTACGCGTATTTGATATGGGCCGCGATTAATGCAACAGAGGATAAGATGGCAACAGTTGTTCAAATGTATCAGTATTTTATCGAAAACTATGACTTTTACAAATTTTCGCCAGCTCCTCAAACGTGGAAGCGTGCAATAAGGAAAAGGTTATGTAGCGATCCCTGTTTTTATCGTATTGAACCACAATTGTTGGAGGGTATTGGTGTGTATCACCGGCTTTTTCCTGTGTCTATGATCATGATGACGGCAAAAGGCGACGGGTCGTGTTAAAACCAACTAAGAAACGACAGTCGCTGCCAAGCAATGCACCAGCAACGGCTTCCAATGACGGTCCCACCGTCAGTGACAACCCTTGCTGTCTATCCAGCAAGCCTGAGCTGGATTTCGCGTGCAGTTTCGATCAAACTTGCATGTACCTAAGCAATTTCCAGCCTCATCAGCTGACTACAGGTGGACTAGTCCCGCTGCAAACTATCGACGTGGATGATCAAGAACACTGGACTGGCAGTGGCCCGGCGCCGGCGCCAGCTGAATGGGAAATTCTATGGTGAGTATTGTTGCCGTATTATTTTCTGTGGTTTTTTATTTTGACAATGCAGTATCAATATCGGTGCGATTCGAAAGTCAAGCGATTCTCCTATAAGCAATATTATTGGCTGAGCGGCTTCTACAGTACTGTGCTGCAGATACTGAACAATTGGTGGAACGCCAGGCGCATGCGCATTGGAACCTTCTTGAAACGCATATGCGTGTCATGACATCGACGGTAGGCGCGTGTGAACAGGAGACGCCCCCCGAGAAAATTATTGGTGAGACTGGCTGGGAGCATCTTTAGGGGGCTGACCATTACAGTAAAACTTTTCTTTTTGTTTTTCCTCAGAAAAGAAAACGGCTAATGGAGGGATTTCTATGGCTAATACCGCTTTGTGTAACAATGCCTGCACATTGCTGAATCGGATTTAAAAAAACCACGTACCGGAGTCTACAGTTTAGTGGCCGTTGTTATTGATTAGGATAGAATACTGTACCGGAAACAGTATGCTGATGTTTTCCGGCCGTACAGTATACAATTCTTTTTTATATACAGTGTACTGTGTAATAAACCTGAAAAAATAAAAACTATGCATTTATTCTACATGTATTACAGTACTGTACATACAGTATGTGTCTTCTATACAGTGCCAGTACATACAGTACAGTACTGTATGTGTCTTCTATTTTTTTTAATACTCTTATACTGAGCATGCCTACAGTATACAGTGCAGTATGCCTCGACATTCTAGAAACACTATATTTTGTTACAGTAGCAAAGGAGCCAATGGAACAATGTAAAACAAATAAACATGTTCTTTTATTGGTGGAGTAAGTACAAAAACATTTATTTACAAATACTGTACAATGTAGAAACATTTTAAGTGCACAGCAATTCAAAACATCAACAGGTGTATGGTTTACTGCTACAGTTGTGAAAACATTTATGTCAGTCAGTATGGTTTACAGTCACATGTTTTAAAAACAAATTCTTTATTCATAAAATAAACAAAACGCAACATCTCCTTTATTAAAGAACGGCAAGTCAAAACATATACTGTACAGTGGGATGGTGTGCAAAACAGTCTGCACCAGTACAGTCCTGGAGGGCAGCAAACAGGGCGGGTTTTCAGGGTAACCTTTGAAAACCGTGCCTGTTTGCGGCCCTCAGGGACTGGAATTGTGCAGGTCCTGTGTGTGTGTACAGCAAGTTAAAACATTTCTGTATAAATACAAGTTAAAAAACACACAACAACATCTCCTTTATTTAAGTACAGCAGGTCAAATCATGTAGAGTACAATACAGTTCAGCACAACAGTATGGTCTTACCTGTGATTACAAAAAAAACTTTATTCATAAAATACAGTATACAAAAGAAACATCTCCTTTATTAAAGAAACATATACAGTACAGTGGGATGGTGCGCAAAACAGTCAGTCAGACCTGCACCACTACAGTCCTCGAGGGCAGCAAACAGGGCAGGTTTTCAGGACAACCTTGAAAACCGTGCCTGTTTGCGGCCCTCAGGGACTGGAATTGTGCATGTCCTGTGTGTGTGGACAGCAAGTTAAAACATTTCTGTATAAATTCAAGTAAAAAAACACACAACAACATCTCCTTTATTCAAGTACAGCAGGTCAAAACATGTACAGTACAGTACAATACAGTTCAGCACAACAGTATGGTCTCACAGAAAGTCCTCCACATTGTCCGTCCATGGCCGATTCCTTGCATGGCGCAAAACGCCATTAATGCAGTCTCGAACGCCTTTCATTACAGGATCTGTAATTGGATAAAAGCGCCGCATTTCATCCAGAATGTTCTTTCTTAAATTGGCAGGAAACGCCTTTTTTACGTGATTTCCTTCGTAGTTCACTTTGAAGGCCCAGTCGCAGTACAACGAGTAGGGAACATGGTGCTTAAAAAGTAACAAGGCATACTTGTGGGGTGCACCAGCACTCTTCACCCTATACTTCTCCCTGAGCGCCGGTCGCAGATCGCACAGGGTGATGTCGGGCACCGTATCAATGCGAGCGAATGTAGGTCTTTTGGGAGCGGGTGTGCTTGAGGCGACGGGCGATGGTAGGTTGTCTGGGAGGAAGCCTTCCTCCGGTCTTGGTCGCCGTGTTGTCTCCTGGCGTGGTCTTGACGGGGTTGTCATGTCCTCCTCAACGGCATACATGTACACTACATCTTCTGGTGGAGGGGGTGCGCTTGGTGATGGAAGGGGGTCGATGCTCCCATTCATCACATCCATCTCACCCCCCTGCTCCAGCGTCGGGGAAACAGGGGCATTAACACCGAGCAAATAATGTATACCCGCTATGTCATCCTTTATCTTCTCCATCCTTCGATCCATCCGTTGATCCATATGTATCATCCGTTGCTCCACATTTAGCATGGTCTCCAGAAGCAAATCTATCTTTGCTAGCACAATAGAGTTCCCGGGGAGATCCACAGTTATCCCATTCAGCATCCGGTCTAACGAGCTGCTTCTTGTGCATGGCATCTGGAAATCTGGGTGGATGGGTGCAACGGAGGATGAGATGGGGGTTCCATGGAGAGAAGCGGCAGCGACGTCGAAGAAGGGTGGAGGAGGTGACCTGTGGATATCCGGTAGAGGAGAAGCGTCAGCGTCGTCGAAGAGGGATGGAGAAAGTGACCTTTGGATTTCCGGGCAAGAAACAGAGTCGTCTAAGAGCAAAGGAGAAAGTGACCTGTGGATTTCAGAGGCAGCGTCGTCGGATAGAACTGGAGAGGATAGCCTGTGGGTTAACGGGAGGGCGGCGGCAGCGTCGAGGACGAGGGGTGGAGAAGACGGGCTGAAGATTTCCGGGACAGCGGCGGCAGAGTCGTCGAAGCGTATGTGAGGAAGTGGTCTGCGGATTCGATGGGTTGGCTGCCAATCGTTTTGTGTCGAGAGTACATCACCGTATATCTTCTTGACATAATAAGGCTGACGTCTATGAAAACCCTTAGCCTTTGGGGTCAGCAGAAGGTTTTCTTTATTGGCCTTAGCCTGTCGCTTTTGCCTTGGCGTGGAAATGGCAACTGCCTTTCGCTTTTTCTGCTTGACAGGCACGGCAGAGGCGATTTGGTTCCTGCGCCCGTAGAATCGGGGTTGATCCATGGAAGCAGATGGCATACAGTAATGCAGTATCTGGACATGGGCAAGTTCAGATAAAGATCATCGAGTGGTGGGCTATGCAAAGTGTGTAACCTTTTATGCATGGCAGCGAGGTACAGGTGTTTAAAGTGGGCGTACTCTAATGTGGGTCATTACCGTATAAATACACCATCCATTTTGTGGATTCACTGCACATTGAATACACATCGACTAAACATCGAATATACATTCTTGTGTTTGTATTTCGTTCTACTCGCAGCAATGGTTGTTAAAAAGATTTCCAAGGATCTCAGCATGCGAATTAAGGAGATGTACACGAGCGGACACTGAATTGCTGCTAGCCAACGCTGGTTAGCTACTTCTGGCCTCGTTGTGCCAGCAACCACCATGAGCTATCATGCACACGGAAAAAACAGAGACCGCAAAAGGGCACCAAGGGTAACTAACGCGTAAGTATATTTATACAACTTAAAAAATGTTTTCATTTTAATTTAAATCTAATATTTTTGTTATTTCTGTTGATTTATATTACAACAGTATATATATTTTGTATATTTATATCAGTACAGTATATATATTTTGTATATTTATATTTCAACAGTATATATATTTTGTATATTTATATTTATATCATTACAGTATATATATTTTGTATATTTATATTTATATCAGTACAGTATATATATTTATATCAGTACAGTATATATATTTTGTATATTTATATTTATATCAGTACAGTTTATATATTTTGTATATTTATATTACAACAGTATATATTTTTTATATTTATATTTATATTACAACAGTATATATTTTGTATATTTATATTTATATTTCAACAGTTTTATATTGCTGCATACTGTATTAATAGAACAATATATTGTATCCTCTTGATCTACTGTTTCTAATTTTTTTACTTACCGGAATGTTTTTCTGTACACTGTAGGGAGACAACTCTTCTGGTGGACAAAATAAGTGAGGAGAATGATGAGGAGTGCATTAAGGGTCAAATACACTCTGCAGGAACATCACAATCTCACTGTATCCGAGACCAGCATAAAGAAGATGAGATGCAGCATTGGATGGAAATATGGACGTGTGAGGTTAGTACTGGACAGTACAGGAGGTAAAAGTGTTGTTTAGGAAACTGTACCGCTAAAATTATGTATTCCTTGTCATTACAGAGCGTACCCCATGATACGGGACGCAAACAAAATCAAAAGAGTGGTCCAGGCCCAGGCATGGATTGACAGTGGGGAAACTTTCCAGGATTGCATCTTCACTGACGAGTCTACTGTGTCGCTGGAGAGATTTGCATTCCACAAAAAAGGCTGCATATCATTGAAGCCGCGGCCAAAACACCCCGTGAAGCTGCATGTGTGGGGTGCCATCTCTAGGCGTGGACCAGGATGCATTGTCATCTTTGAAGGTAAAATATATCAAATATAATTTAGCCTTATGCAATGTACTTTACTAGTGTAGCCTTACTGTATGCACTGTACTGTAATATTGTGCAGTTTTTTGAGCACTTTTCTTTTCTTGCTGTAGGAATCATGAATAAAGCTTTCTTCCAAGACAACATTGTCCCTGAGAATGGTCACCGCTCCTACCAGGACAACGATCCGAAGCACACCGCGTCAACAGCGCATATCCTTGAGCGCTGTATCAACTGGGTGAAGACGCCAGCGGAGTAAGTGCGGTAACCGTGTCTCATTTGTTTCCCACAGTTTTTACTGTGTACTGTATCTCTTAAACTAATTGTCCTTTTTTTCCAATGACAGATCGCCAGACTTCAATCCGATCGAAATGGTCTGGCATCAGCTGAAAGACCATATCCGGAAAGTAGCGAAACCCTCCAAAAAGGACGACTTGTTGAAAGGCATAATGAGTTTTTGGAACGATGTACTCACCGTGGAACGCTGCAATAAATATATAGACCATATTGCCACTGTGTTGCCCATTGTCATCGCGCGTAATGGGCAAGCATCAGGAAAGTAGTACTGTGTTGTAGTATTGTAAGTACAGTATGATACAGGTAAGTATGGAATAGATTTTTTCTTTCCCAATAGTCAGAGTATACAGTAGTTACAGTTTTTTCTTTACAGAGAGAGCAGCACCAGCCATCAGGTTACAGTACATAGTATTTAACAGTAGTCAGAGTATACAGTAGTTCCAGTATAGACTAGATTGACAGTACTACAGTAACTGCCTACTAACTGCTCAATTTTTTTCTTTCCAGAGAAAGCAGCACCAGCCATCTACAGTAGTACTACACATCACATAATGCCATAATACAGTACGCACATAACTGCACTAATTTTTTGTTTTCTTGTCGTTTCAGGAAAAAAGGGTGGCCTGGGGGGAGGTGGGGTTTTTTGTCCAGTCTAATCTGTTTGTACAGTAAAATGTACAGTATAAAACAGCAGTATTGATGTACACAAAACCTCTCCTCTCTAAATGAACTACTGTACTGTACACGGAATGAGGAACAAAATAAAGACGGAAAAATATATAATATTACTATGTATACTGTATATATATCATCACCTTGATAAAGGTCCCGTTTGCGGACCGAAACATTGGAATGATGTCTTGTTGAACAAATACATTATTTTTGACAACCATCTGGAGTGCTGCCTCTGATAATCGTCCACGTGCGGTATCGTATTGCCTATCTTTCTGTACAGGATTTGCACCCACTTTATTAGTCATTCAGACGGAGTGCCTATGGTTCTTTATTATATATGTATATATATATACATATATATACACACACACACACACACACACACACAGTATATATATATATATATATATATATATATATATATATATATATATATATATATATATATATATATATATATATATATTATACATTACAGTATATATATTATTAAATAATATTCTTATAAATGTGCATAATTCATGTTTCTCCATGTTTAACAAATGTTTTCTAAATGTTTATCCAATTTCAATCTGCCAGAAGAACTTACTAAAGACTGCATTATGTATTATTCATGATTATTTTTGTATTTTTTTGTTCCTGAAAAAATAAAATAAATATTTATTCACATTCCTGATAATCATAATCATTGACAACAACCACCCCCCCTCCCACCCCTACAGTATAAGAATGAATGACAAAACAACATGAATCAGTTAATGTTTTTTTTTACGCTCAATTCTCACAATGCTGTGCAAATCATATTTACATTTCAAATTCGAGAAGGGATTTTCCAAAGCGTTACCGTAAAAAAAACCTCAAAGGGTTGGGGGGGAGGGTTGGGTGAGTCATGTGCAGTAATCAGCTAGCTCCCATCTCAAAGAGGCTTAAAGTACACGCAGGCGCAGTGAAGCGATTGACGCTCGGCTAGGGACGGATTAAAAACACAATGACTAACTTCAGAAAATGAATGACTCTGTGGAGGTGTCTGTCGAAAAGAGTTTGTGTGTGCGTGGGGGAGGGATGAAGGGTTAGTTGTGCAGCAGTTCAAAGAAATTACATACTGTAGAGTAGAGTACAGTAATTTCAAAAGGCAGTTCATCATAATAATTTGATCAATAAACCCCCAAATACAACCCCCAAATACAGTACATAAAAAGCAAGTCACTTTATCTCCCTGTGCCTCAGGCACAAAAAACATAGATTGTGAGCTCCACGGGACAGGGACCTCTGCCTGCAAAATTTCTCTGGAAAGCGCTACTTACTGTATACTGTAACTAACAGCGCTATACAAAAACATGCTATTATTATTATTATTATAATATCAAGGTGATGCTCTGTGCAAATAAAATTCGAGAAGGGATTTTCCAAAACGTTGCCGTAAACAAAGCCTCAAAGCTCCCGTCTCAAAGAGAATTACACGCAGGCGCAGTGAGGCTTTGTACTGTAGCTCGGCTATGGACGGATTAAGAACACAATGGCAAGATTCAGAAAATTAACGACTCTGTGCAGAGGGGGGGTTGGGTGACTAATGCGCAGTAAGCAGCTAAGCTGCTAAATAGCTCCCATCTGAAAAAGGATCAAACGCAGGCGCAGTGAGGCTTTGAAGCTCGGCTATGGACGGATTAAGAACACAATGGCAAAATTCAAAAAATTAAAGACAGCCGCATGAAGTTCAAAGCTAAAGACATACTTTAATTTCAAAAGGCAGTTCATCATAATACACCCCCAAATACGTTGCGTAAAAAGAACACAAATCAACCATGTGCAGTCAAACGCACAGGGTCGCAGACAAAAGCTACAGCGCAGATTGAATATCGTAATACAGTAAGATGGTTTTTGCAGGCTTGTGGAGAAAATAAAAATAAAAAAATTACAATAAAAATTTTTTTTCACTCACTCAAGCAAGCAGTGGTGGGCGAAGTTGCAGGCGCATGCGCAGTAAATTCCTGCTGTCAAGCAGGAATGTGATTGAAACCAGACACACGTTCAAAGGAATGGTGTGGGAGAGATGTACTGCATTGTAGATAAGTTGAAATACCCTGCAGTGCAGTTAATTATCCTGAGCGAGGGGAGAGCGCTGTATATGCCGAAATGTGACACTGTTACAGTACAGTACACGCCTATGCGTTTCAACAATTTTCAAATGAGACATACTGTACTGTACTGCAGAACAGCACTGCAAATGCATGTATACTTTAAATATGCAAATTTACAATTACTGCACGCGCACACACAGACTGTGTACTGACCTAGGTTGAACCGCAAAGGTATTAGACTAAAAAGACAACAGCTCGCAAACGCCCCCCCGAGTTTTTACACGGCATTGCAGTATTGCAGACAGCGAGAATAAAATGCTAATATCACGAGCGCGAAAATAACGCAGTTCACTCCGGGCGAAAACGACAAAAAAACACACATAACCGGGATAATCTGAGAACCGCGGATCTAGCCGTCTTAGACTCAGATCAGCCGCCGTGTATGTATATGTGTATATATGTGTGTATATGTGTGTATATATGTGTGTATATATGTGTGTATATATGTGTGTATATATGTGTATGTGTGTATATATGTGTGTATGTGTGTATATATATATGTGTATGTGTGTATATGTGTATATGTGTATATATATGTATATATATATATATATAATTTTGAATAGTACTGCAGGGACCCCCTGCTGTGTTAATCCGATGGGCCATTAGGAATCTCACAGAAATGTTGAGGCATTTACTGTGAGATTGCCCCAGATTCTCCAAGGCAAGTGATCTAATAACTGGTGGCTGCATCTGCATAACTGTACAGAAGTAGGGTAAAACTGGGAATCTAGTTCATCATACTCATACAAGTCCAAAAGGTATAACCCATCTGAAACAATCAAATATTCAAATGGGGAAGGAAGTGACATGGTGCCTTAAGTCACGCGCTGTAAAGCAGGGACAGTACCAACAGCAGAGTCACATGTACATGGACTGTGACAGCTGTTGATTAAATAACCCCTAGACACTATGGCACAGAAAAAATGCCACAGGGCCAATAAAAGGGTATTAACTTGAATAGTCACAGAAACATACTTAGGTCATATGCCTGATGATACAAATGAAACTGTGTCTTAAGTCTCATGCCAGAATAGCTACGGACAGCATCTATAGAATAGTAGAGCACATATCAACGCACCTTGTAAATAACCCATAGATTCATGTATAAGAACGTCATTAATACAGAACCAGCATAAAGGGAAGATGAATAAAATCCAACACGAGTGGATTATAATTGATAGTCCCAAATTGGAAAGACATTCTCTGATGAGACTTCCAGGCAGAATAACACATCGTGGAATACTAGACGTCAAAGCCTATAGCAGAGTTGTCAGTCAGCTGTATACCTCGTCTGGATCCACTGGAAGGGTCTGCAATTCCATAGACCCAAACTGGTATGTAGCCCTGACATCAAGGCCATATGTATCCATATCAGGGGTAACAGCCCAGATTTAGTTCCTCATTGAGGCCTCTCGGTGTGACAGTGTCCAGTTGGAAAATCCATTGGGCTTCTCTGATTAATCATTTGCTCGTATCACCTCCCCGTACACGTCGGGGTACTTGGTCAATCACCATGTAGTGCAATGAAGACAATTGATACTCATAGTCCAGGAAATGTCTGGCAACAGGTTTAATAGTTTTGCCCTTCCTGAAAGACAGTCAAATGCTAGAACGATATTCATTCATCCGTTCACCAAATGTGCAGTCAGTCTTACCAATGTATATAAGACTGCACTGGCACTGTATCGTGTAAATAACTGAAGTCGAGTGACACGTTAGGAACAAATGGATCTGGATCTCTTTACCAGAGTTAGGATGCTTAAAAGGACGTGCCTTCAATAAGTCCGCTTCTGCACGTAGTACACTCATGGCATTTAAAGCGGCCTTTCTGGAAGAGCAAGAGTCTGTTTGGGAAAAAATGAGGCATATTTGTCGACCAGGACCGTCTGTACTAGTATTTCCCATAAACTTAGATTGCGTTTAAGAGCAAAAATAGTTTTATGGCATGCATATTAACCCTTTAGAAGCTATAGTGACCATGAAGGCATTCTTGGTTGGCAAAAGCTGTGATGTCTTAACTAATAGGTGGCAAACATGTTACAGCAACCAATCAGATTGCTTGCTGTAACATGTGTTGCCATGACAAGTCTTTTGTGACAGCCCAAACCCCAATAAAAGTCCAGGGCTCTCAAAGAAGACAGGAAATGGAGGGGAGGGGGAAGAAAGGAAATATTGGGGAAATTGGTTGCCGAGGGCCCATTGCCCAGAAGATGGTGGCCACCTACTAGGATGGTATAAATCCAAAAAGAAATTTCAGGTACTCCTTAAGAGAGCCTAGGTAGCCCCACTGACAATCAATTAGTGATTTAGAAGGCTTTAAAATGTTTGATTTTTTTTAATGTACAAAATATATATCAGTCTATAAAAAAACCCGACTAAAACAGATCCTGGACCTCTTCCCAGCCTAGAGGGCAAGTCATACAAGAAGTGGTTACCCCAAAAAATAGATTACGAAAAAGCATTTAATTCCATCTGCACCTCAGCGGTCCTTGATGCATTAAGACAAAGTGTTTGTAAGGAATCCGCTCTGCGGTTTACTGGTTGCCTTACCTTGCAGACCGGTGCAGTTCTGGAACAGCTCTCCTGATGTTTGCTGCAGCCTGGATTCACTCACCAAAGCAATACACACTCCCTCTGGTATCTACTGCAGCTGTGCAGCCTATCACTGCAACCTATACTTGCATTCACTCATTGGAGCAGTACAGTTCACACCCCCGCCGGGGATTGGCCCGCGGGCCTTTAAGTATTGCTTTCCCATAATGCTCCCTGCCGAGCATAGTCCTTACTGGATGTCACTACCTGTTCTGCCACAAGCTCCTGCTTGTTCTCCTGTGCTGAAGCGGAGGTTCCGCCCTGCGTCCTTCAAGCTCCCGCTTGTTCTTCTGTGCTGAAGCGGAGGTTCCGTCCTGCGTCCTTCAGCTTCCTGTTCTCCTGTGCTGAAGCAGAGGTTTCGTCCCTGCGTCCTTCAGCCTCCTGGATTCCTGCACTGAAGCGGAGGTTTCGTCCCTGCGTCCTTCAGTCTCCTGGATTCCTGCACTGAAGCGGAGGTTTCCCTGTGTATCTTCAGCTTCCTGGTTCCTGGGGCCTACTCTTTCCCTAATCTAGAGAGGCCGTGTCCTGGTTCCTGCGCTGTTACAGAGGATTCCCCAGCCGCTCAGGACTCTTGCGCTGTAGCACTGGTGCACCCGTGCAGCAAAGCGGTGTGCTACTCTGGTCTGCCTACCATCTCCTGTGACCAGTACCATGGGCCATGGTCGTCGCTCGCGCAGAGGCCAACCCCGCGCTCCTAAGCTGAAGCGGGGCTCTCCTGACTACCTGTTGCCGAACTCTTGCCTGAACAATGTTTATCCTGATGTCTCCTGTCCTGACCCTGGCTTGTACAACGACGACGCTGTCTTCTCCTTTCCTGATTCTGCTACGTATGACAACGAACTGCGCAATCCGGATCAGCCTGCGCGGTCTCAGGTCGGTGCTTTTACAACCCCACCTCAGCCTCGCGGTCCGACCCTGGTTTGTGGCGAGCAGAACCCTGACAGTGTTGAAGAAGTGTACATTGATTTTATAGAAGAACATTTAATGCCACGTCAACCGTTAGATTATATGAAGATACAAGCAAGATAAGGATCAGAAAGGGTGTGCGACAGGGAGACACCATGTCGCCTAGGCTTTTAACAGCAACACTTTTGTTCAAGACAACAGATTGGAAAGAAAAAGGAATATAAATCAAGTGTGAATATTTGAGTCACCTATGATTTGCAGATAACATTGTTATTTTTGCCACAAGTCCAAGAGACCTCCAGCAAAAAATTGAAAAACTCACCGAAGCAAGCAAGAATGTGGGTCTCCGTATGGATCTCAGCAAGAACAAAGTGATGTTCAACAAATGTGTCAAGTCTCCAAAGATTGAAATAAATGGAATATAGCTAGAAGAAGTCAATAACTATGTCTATCTTGGCCGGCAAATAACAATGGATGGAAACCTTTTGAGTTAAATCAATATGAGAATGAAGATGGGATGGAACACATTTGGAAGAAACAAGACAATATGTCAAAGGAAACTTCTACTGTGCCTTAAGAGGAAAGTTTTCGACTAGTGTATTCTGCCCGTGCTCACGTATAGGTGTGAAACGTGGACTCTAAATGCAAAGATAATTCAGAAGCTACATACAACACAAAGAACAATGGAGAGATGAATGCTGGGTATTACCCAAAGAGATAGGAAAAATAATGAATTGGTTGACAACCAAACAAAAGTCTGCCAAGTCAAACGACCGGAAATATCACGAGAAGAAATTATTATTGTTGGACAAAGATGGTACTCTTATTTCAAGAGAGATTAAGACCAAGAGGACGACCAAAAGTAAAATGGGAGGATGAAATCACAATTTTTTTTTTGGAGCACCATGGAGGAGAGCCTTCTAACCGCAGTACCTGGAAGATCCTTGAAGACTTTCATCCAGCAATAGATTCACCAACGGATGGGGATGATGGTGAATAATGAGATAGATAGATAGACACACACACACACAATTTTGTTTAAGGTGCCAGGGTAGATTGTGTTTATGTTGGCCATTCACCAGCTTTGGCTAGTAGGGCTAATGCCAGTACTGTAGAGGGGAAGGGGTTACATTTCTTGGTGGTGTAAGTTATGGGGCTAGGTTCCCCAGGTAGGAAGGCTACGCCACCCAGAGACATTAAAGAGGGAGGTTAACCCCATTTATGTCATAGCGGTAGTAAGGTAGCTGAGGTGTTTGTATTAACCCTTTGGCTACCTTAGTGATGTTAATGACATGCATGCCTTCATTGCCACTATTACCTCTAGGGGGTTAATACGCCACATAGGTCTCAGCTGAATTTATTTGCCTAGTAAACTTTGGCTTTCTATATTGCTAATGCAACAAAGGAAGCCAAAGTTCGCCACTTCAGCACCCTGGACAAGGCCCCAAAACTTGCTGCGACCCGGCATTACAGTAGGTGCCGGAAACACCCAATGTCAGGTTTGGTGAATGTGCTCAAAAACTGTGGGTTATTTCTTGCGTGAACTTTAAACAGATGACTTTGGATAAGCGTGGTGGTTTTCTACACCCCTTTTGGATATCATTAACACTAACGGGTGTTAAAGTTAATATCAGGTCATCTTGGCAATAAGACGACCTTAATGAAAATGCTGTGAGCCTTGGAGATACTGTTTGAAGTTAACGCAATGTTAAATGCTGTTAGTGCAGCGTTAAGTAAATAACAGAGTTCTGTGGCTCTGGACCTTACAGCAGCTCTTCATACAAACACATGAGTCAGACCAGTGACGTTACATCTGTTTATGTTGAATATTAACCTTGGAATTCATTACCTATGGAGACTTTGATGGCAGATACAATAGATACCTTTAAAAAAAAACTCTACATCTTTTTAGAAAGGAAAGCTATACAGGGATATACCAAATAAGTAAACATGGGAAGAATGTTGATTCAAGGAGAAATCCAATTGCCATTACTGGAGTCAGGAAGGAAACATTGTTTCCCCTTATTTGACATCATTGGCTAATGTCTCACTGGGGTTTCTGTTTGCCGTCCTCTTGCTCAATATATATACACAAGTATCGGTCGTCTACATTTAACATAATATTGGTTGAACTAGATGGACATGTGTCTTTTTTCAACTTCATCTACTATGTCAGGGGTACGCAAACTTTTCAGTTCGCGGCCCCCCGTCAGTACTTCCCCTTGCCTGCTCTCGGGTTCCATGTGTCAAGTGACGCGTTGCCATTTGATGCCACGTTGTCATAGTGACGCGTCACTGAAGAGCCGGCTGAGAGCAGGCAAGGGAAGTTGCAGAGGCCTCGCGCCTCCCCCGGCATTTAATTTACGTGATACAAGAGGAGTAATCAGTGCGCAACCATAAACAGTGCTGTGAAGGGTGTGAAAGTGCACTTAAATAATATTAGTGATAACAAATATACAAAATTATACGTGAACTGGTGAAAGAGCGTCTGCAGCTGAATGAGGAGTGGCTCAACACCACCAGGAGCTAAAACAGAGAAACAAAAAGAAAACAGCGCACAATGCTCATAGTGAAGTAAATCAAGGATAAAAATGTATTAAATATCCAAGGATAGGTAATGTGCGTACATCAGGGAAATAGTAAAACAGCATTTCATGGGACAAATTACCCATACACCACACCAACATGAAGATCTGGACAATCACGGATCATCAGTCATCAGGCTCCACAGGTAAGGACAATCACAGGTCACCACAGTGATGAAGCTGGTCCACAGGTGGGGTGCGGTGAGGGCAGCAATCAAGTCCCAAATATCAAAGTCCCCCAGAGGCAAGTCTCAGTCCATCTCTACCACGGCAAACTGACTCCCCGTGTAGCTCTGGGGCTTCCGTCGGCGCTCGAGTGACGTCACTAAGGGGAGTCGCGCCAAAATTGACGGATCCGCAAAGGGGAGCAGGGTGGAATGATAGGAGCTTGGGGGACAAGATGTGAACTAAGTATCTTGAATAAAAAGCTAATTCCAACATGTTTCAAGGCTCAAAATGCCTGATGAAGAGGCACATTACCTATCCTTGGATATTCAATACATTTTTATCCTTGATTTACTTCACTATGAGCGTTGTGCAATGTTTTCTTTTTATTTAATTTACGTGCTTGGGGGAAGAACGCGGGGGCTCTGCAACCGCCGCGCCCCCCAGTTTATGCACCCCTGTACTATATAATCTGCATAAAATCATACTAGTGTGTCGATGTACTGATATTTATATTCATTTTTTTGTGCATCAAAATGTCCGGCTAAAAAGGGATATAAGCCTTCAAAAAAAAAAAAATAAAAAAAAGTGTGCGTCCTGCGTATGAAAAATACATAGGACGCATACTTTGTTTGAAACTATTTTTGCCACATCTCACGTTGAATATGATTGATCCAAGTTAAATTAAAACAGAATTATGTTGATTTATTATTTATAAATAGAATAAGTAAATACCAAAATTATTAGTGTAATATTTCTATTAGTCATACTGTGAAAATAATACATTTTAAACCTATATAATAAAAACTTCTGGGCTGTCTTCTGGGATGCGTCAAATACATTTTTGGGTTGATATACAGCAACTGAATTCTGCGCCAACATGATTAACAGACTTTTTAGGGTCTGCAACATGTTGAATATGCGGATGACTGACACTTCATTGATTTTGCAGCGCACAGAAATATTATATTTAGTGCATATGACTCACAGGCAACGCCTCGGGTGCACGTCCAGCGCCCATCAGGTGCATCCAATGTTTTGAAATATTCACCCATACACTGTAAACTAAAAATGGCGCAGCAGAGGTCAATAGACCAAGACCTCAGGTATGCCATTTCTTTCCCGTGTATGGGTGAACATTTCAAAACATAGTACAGTACATACCATAGAGATCTGTACGCCAAGCGCAGGCCATTTCTGTTCAACAAAACATAGCTGGTGCAGATGGAGAAATGTAAACTTGGGACAAAGGGGCAGACAAGTGCAGATTAAAGACTTTGCCATGCGCCAATATTTCGTCAAACAAAGCTGTTTGCAACACATAGTCCATTGTCCCTTATGTAGGTGGCGTGTTTTTTTTCCAGATAACCTTCAGTGCCTTTACAGAAATATGTTAGGACAAGTAATAATTAACACATTTTAACAACTGCTCTGCCCAAGGGTCTTATACAGAATAACAAACAATGGGGCCGATTTACTTAGCCTAGCAATAGAGCATTTTGGGTGTGAAATTGATGCATGGAAGTCTCGAATGTAATTGCACTTGTGTGCACCCTTGCAGTAACCTTATTCTACTCCATGTGCCTCTGAAGTGCTACAAATGGTGTCAGCCATATTCTGGCGCACAGAAGTGGAATGTGCTTAATGCGGAGATGTTAATAGTATGTACGGAAAAACGAATTGGACCGGTGTGCCAAAAAAAAGTGGAGTGTGCATCACAATCGTCCGCCAAGTTAATCCTGGAGTAAACCCTAAAAAGTCTGTTTAGATTGTGACAGCAGAAATAAATTACTACCTGTATGTATCAACCGAAAAAGTATTTGATGGAGCACAAATGTTTTATTATATAGGTGTATCCGGTGTTTAGTGTTAATTTATATTTACAAATACTACTGTAGTTAGACACACACTTCTGTTTTAATTTAAATTGTATCAATCAGGTATTCAACATGACACAACGCATCACAATTAATTTGAAAAAACGAACTACAGGGCAGATTCACCAAGCGTCAGTGTGGATTAGATCATCCCATTTCTCCACTGACTTCAATTGCAGTAAATGCCGGATCGAGTGCGCTAACCCAGGGATGTGCAAAGTGGGGGCAGGATTTTTTTGTGGGGGCGCAGCGGATGCAGAGGCTGTGCATTCTTCCCCGAGGCATTTAAATTAAATGCCGGGGGATCGTGTGAGGTACGTGGCCCCGCAGCGTCATTTGACACCGGCAAACAAGGTAAGGGGTGGGGGGCAAGAATGAGGGGGGCGCAGCTCCAAAAGTTTGCACTCCCCTGCGCTAACCCATACAGGCACTTGATGGAGCTGCCCCTACCAGATTATACACACACACACACACACACACACACACACACACACACACACACACACACACACACACTGCAGCTCTACACACACGCATTAAGTCACGTAACGAGCTTCATACATATGATGCAGTACAAAAATTCAAATATGAACTTAGTACATAGGCTCCACCTATTTGTAACTGCAGAGATAGGAAGTCAGTTTGCAACTAGTTAATTTGTGTGATTTTGACAAAGTTGAAAGTCTTTACTTTCTTCTAAAAATACCACAAGAAGAATCTGCCCAGGGAGCCAAAACGAAGAATGCATTGCAGGAGCAGGAGCAGGAGCAGCAAGCAGTTAGGAAGGTGGAATACTCCAGATAACTGAAGCCAAGGTAGTACTAGTCAAGACCGCATTACAGGAGTTCCAAATGTCACAAACTTTACTCCCACGTCATGTTAGGATACAGCCATATGCATACTTTAAAGGGGCCCCCCCAGCTACGCAACATGTTCGTTTAAACTAGAGAGATGACGATATTAAATTATTTATGGACCAATAAATATAAATATATAAATATATATATATCACAACAAGAAAAAAAATTTATTAGCGCCAACCTATCACTATATACTATCTCTATAAAATTAAAAAATACATATAAAGATAAAATAAATAATAAAGATATGAATAAAAAACCTATGCTAAGCACAGTGGATAGAATAAAAATAAATGTAATAAACCAATAAAATGCATATAAAATACACCAAAAAAGAAAATGTCCAGAAAAATATATATATAAAAAATATACAAATCCCAAGATATTCCAATTGCTATCCAAAAGAGTCTCTGCAGCCCGAATGAAGGGAACACCACTTCCTTGAAGATATCTACAAAAACACAGAAAAAACAGGCGCACTCATAGCGTAAAATTGTATAACAATAAATTTATGGAATAAGGGATAAAAATACACACTCACAAACAAAGCTGAATAAAATGCATTTTTGAGTACAACTCAGCCCGTTCAGACGCAGGAACCCAAGGAGAAGGACTTCGGTGTGATGTCCGCGGTGTGTCTTGCCACAATAGCCCCTCTATGTCCTGGCAGGGACCGAAAACCACGAGGGACGCCGCCTTCCCCTCTCTCCGGTGCTACACAGAGCATACACTGAATAGAGTCTCGCGTGAACTCGATGATGTCAGCGAGGTTTCAGCCGGAGAGAGTTCACAGTGTAAACAGGGACTTGAATGTCCGAATGGCTGGTAGCAAAATGCTAGCAACGCAGCACAAGTGCAATATATGCAGATGAGTGTCAGTATAAAATATACAAACTGGACAGTAAGCTCCACAGCTATCTCTACGCGTTTCGTCTCGAACGAGACTTCATCAGGAGGTCATCTCCTGATGAAGTCTCGTTCGAGACGAAACGCGTAGAGATAGCTGTGGAGCTTACTGTCCAGTTTGTATATTTTATACTGACAATCATCTGCATATATTGCACTTGTGCTGCGTTGCTAGCATTTTGCTACCAGCCATTCGGACATTCAAGTCCCTGTTTACACTGTGAACTCTCTCCGGCTGAAACCTCGCTGACATCATCGAGTTCACGCGAGACTCTATTCAGTGTATGCTCTGTGTAGCACCGGAGAGAGGGGAAGGCGGCGTCCCTCGTGGTTTTCGGTCCCTGCCAGGACATAGAGGGGCTATTGTGGCAAGACACACCGCGGACATCACACCGAAGTCCTTCTCCTTGGGTTCCTGCGTCTGAACGGGCTGAGTTGTACTCAAAAATGCATTTTATTCAGCTTTGTTTGTGAGTGTGTATTTTTATCCCTTATTCCATAAATTTATTGTTATACAATTTTATGCTATGAGTGCACCTGTTTTTTCTGTGTTTTTGTGTATATATATATATATATATATATATATATATATATATATATATATATATATATATATATATATATACATATACACACAAATACAACTGTATGCTCATCTGCATGTCTTAGGCAGGTCTGCAACCCCACCTTTCACCATTATCACCCAGCATACAGCACTTCCACTGCAGCAAGGGATTCTGGGAAATGACATGCAAATGAGCACACAGTGCCACTTTTTGCCTCAAAAACCATTTTTAACATGGTTCCCTATAGGCTTAAGCTTGCTGCATGGTCACAGCTTTGAGCACAGCCAGGGTTAAGGTGCATACCCAGAAAACCACCCACAGACAGCTGTTTCGACCTTAATGGGTCTCAT
This sequence comes from Ascaphus truei, assembly GCF_040206685.1. Lineage (NCBI taxonomy): Eukaryota > Metazoa > Chordata > Amphibia > Anura > Ascaphidae > Ascaphus > Ascaphus truei. Next base: position 249,979,003 of record NC_134485.1, read on the forward strand.
CAGTGTGGGGTTGATAAACTGGGTATGCAAAGAGGCTATGGGATAGGCTATACCATAATACTGAGTTAAGTTATGGTGAGTAAAAAAAGTGACAAAACCCTCCACAGGAAAGCAAATATGCAAATACAACTGTATGCTCATCTGCATGTCTTAGGCAGGTCTGCAACCCCACATTTCACCATTATCACCCAGCATACAGCACTTCCACTGCAGCAAGGGATTCTGGGAAATGCTTTCCTGTGGAGGGTTTTTGTCACTTTTTTTACTCACCATAACTTAACTCAGTATTATGGTATATATATTTATATATATATATATATACAGTGTTCGACAAACCTATACATTTGCACGCCCCGGGCGAGTGGATTTAACATCGTGGCGAGCTCCTATTGGCCCAAGCAGCACACGTGTGGTACTAGGTGGCGAGTAGATTTTTTTGTTCGGCGAGTAGATTTTTTGGTGATTTGTCGATGTGTGTGTGTGTGTGTGTGTGTGTGTGTGTGTGTGTGTGTGTGTGTGTGTGTGTGTGTGTGTGTGTGTGTGTGTGTGTGTGTATATATATATATATATATATATATATATATATATATGTAAAAAAGAAAAGAAGCGCCCGATCCTTGTGTAAAATCAGATAAGAATTTTAATATATCACGGACAAGACAAATGCACACTTACAATTTGTCTGATAAAATCAGGCATGTTATGGGACCAGCCCATGCACCAACTGAAGACTCCACGATCGCCTCTGTGTAATCTAAAGTCCTTTGGAGTGCTGGATCTTGTGTCTGTATCAGCCTTTGTTCCAGAGAGTTGTCCCAGAGAGTAAGGGAATCAGTAGTTTCCTTTGCGGCTGCTTAGTTGTAGCGTGCGGCCGCCATTCACCTCTCTCGTGGAGCACTGGGACCCGGATGGGACTTCACACACGTCTCTGCGTCTCTGCGTCTTCACGTTGGTAGCTGGGAACTGCTCGACCACCGTAGGTTCACTGCCACATATCCCTACGCGTTTCTTCCGTCCTTGCGGATTTCATCAGGGGATGGATACCACACTGAACTGTCTGGTGTTAAATAGTCCTTTCGACCAATGTCTAACGTTTTTACACAGCTGTATTCAGTTCAATGGGCAATGTTTGAGCTTATTTAAAATAATTTAAACCTGGTGCAACGATGTTCATCTACAAATGAATTAACTAAAAAGTAATAATACTCAATTAGCATGTTAATATCTTTAAAACAAATAGCAAATACATTAGACTAATATATAATATATTGGAACATAAATATCTGAATACTGAAAACAAATTATATAATAATAATAATATCTAACAACAAAAGCTAATATTTAAAAATTAAATAATATAACCTTTTTCACCTAATCAATTTAGTAACAAATAAAACGGAACATAATATTAGTAGATTAACCATATATATACAAATAATAATAATAAAACTCATGTTATATAATAGCCCCTGTTGACGAGAAAATTATTTTTCCTTTATAAAAACATTGAGTGCTTTAAGAGGACAACCTAGTATAAATTATTTTGTTGAATCATAATAACCCAAATAATTACTAATTAGAACTTATACTATTAAAGATAAACCATGTAGTAAGAACATTACTAGAATGTTGATTTAAGCTTGTTTCGGAGAGTGGATGGAAGTTAAAAACTCTCCATGTGTATTGCAAAGGAAGAGATGAACTGACATCGTGTTAATGCTGTAATGTTAAGTTCGCATGAGTGATTTTATATTTGTTAAATCAAATGATAGACATAGAATGATAAGTTTCACATATATAATTAACTTTATATTTTTATATATATTCATTTATTATTTATAGTTGTATTAACCCCACTGAGATTGATTATATGATTGGAGATTGGGATACCACTGTTCCCACTTGCGGTCCCCACTAGACTCCTAAATGGAAATACTAAAGTGACAAGAGATTTATATGATGTGTAAATACTCAGAACAATCTCCCTATTTGTATGGGAGATTGGAGATGATAATGGAAAGAGTCCACGCTACAGATGAAGATAGATGTACTAAGAAGCAGCAATCCAGAGTTTGTTGTGAAAAAAGGTTGATAGTATTTGACTAAATATAAAAAAATTGTGTGTACTGTGCAATATTAATATTGATTGTAAATGAACAAGTGATAAGTGTAAATAAATTCCCATGGTTCTAATTTATTTATTTATTTATAAACATCATTTTTAATATGTGTGTGTTAAGTGATATAGTGCAAACCTAAAATATGTTTTGATTCTATGTTAAATATTCTATATATTAATAAAGTGTAAAAACTTTTAGTAGCATTTTATAATGAATGTATAGTGTTTGTGTGATTGTGATTAATACAGTTCAGACCAGGGGTCTCTCATTGCCTCCACTAACCGGGACCCCAAAGGGAGCACGATAAACATGCTCAACCCAGACCTCCGAGATCCCAATAGTGGATACACGAGATGCATTATACAATAGTGCTAATATCGATACAGTCATTGAGACCTACTGGACTCAATGTTTCTAACATATATATCCAGTAGGTCTCCCTTAGATTCAGTTTCTTGACTCTGTCACCACTTAATACAGTTAGGGGAACATGTTCCAAACACAAGACTCTTAAAGAAGATGGATCCTTATTATGTTTGTCCAGAAAATGCCTAGACAAGTTATGAGTTGTAATCCCGTGTATGATGTTTCGTCTGTGTTCCAGGAATCTTGTGCTTAGAGTTCGTGTGGTTCTCCCCACGTATTGGTATCCACATAAACATGTGATTACATATATAACAAAGGAAGATAGACAGTCCATATAACTTTTGATTTTATGTACAGATTTATTATGATGAGACTTGATTTGGTCAGTTTCACACATGTATTTACAGGTTAAGCATCTACTTCTACCACAAGTGAAATTTCCTTTTGTTATTGGTCCAATAATGGGGGAATCGATAGTTTGTTTCAGGCGACTTGGAGCCAACATGGTCTTTAGATTCCTGGCTTTTTTATATATAATTGGAATATGTGTTGGTAAATTGTTCCCAATTATAGGGTCATTTAATAATATTTTCCAATGTTTATTGAGAATTGTTGTGATACCCCTTGCTGAATTGTTATAAGTCGTAATGAATAATGGTGACTTGAGTCTATCTTTAGACTCAGCCGTTTTCTGTTCTTTCCTATTAGGTTTGTTAAGTAAGGTATGACGGTCTAACAGACTAACTTGTCGAAATGTCTCTAGTATGGTATGTCTATTGTACCCCTTGGCTAAAAACCTTTTTACCAGTAGTTCCCCCTGGGCCAGATAGTCAGAATGTAATGAACAATTCCTCCTAATTCTGAGAAACTGGCCCCTGGGGATGTTGGCAAGCCATCTTTTATAATGATTGCTAACATTATGTAAATAGCTGTTTGTTGCAACTGTTTTGAAGTGAGTTTTTGTAATGATGTCACCACCTAGACTGGCCTCCAATACAAGATCCAAAAACACTATACTAGTTTTATTTGTGTTAAATGTGAATTTTAAATCCATGTCATTTATATTTTTATATTTTTATATTGTTATTGATCTGTTTGAACTTAAATTATCAACCTGGTGCAAACACCTACCACATATATCAGCGTTGCAGCAGTTTTGGTGTGTTTGGTAAGGGGCGCTGTCTATAATTCTTTTACATATATATATATGTATATATATATATATATATATATATATATATCAAAAAATAAATAGATGATACCGTTCTGTGGCTAACGAAATGCTTTTATTTGTGCGAGCTTTCGAGATACACTGATCTCTTCTTCCGGCGATGTTACAATGAATGAAGCAAGGATAACTTGAAAACAGTATCTCTTGGAATGTTATCTGTGCTTGTCCTTCCCCCGGTGTGGATGTGTTTTATGGCTAGAGGTGTCAAAGGGTAACTGAATGCAAGTGAAGAAAGAGTGTGTATGTGTATCAGTGTGAATAAAAATGAATGGAGAGCCCACAGTATAAACAGTGCTCTACACAAGGTGTGTGTGGAGTGAGAGGGATATAAATGGTGTGGGTGGGTGTGGAAATGTGAGAGTTTGTAGCACAACTAAAAGTGTGTGTGGATACTATGTGGTCCCTATTGGTGTATATGGATGGAAAAATGAGTATTAGTATGTGTGCATACATATAGCACAGTATGTACAGACATGGCCTTTAGCGCTCATGGGAAGAGAGTTCGCTAGTGTCAGTAATGACTCATAAAATTTCGATCTCTGTTTAGGCCACTGCTAAGTGTCCCGAACAGTTGCATAAATTTGTATTCATGCAACCGTCTCTCTTTCGGGGTTTTAAGATTACCTTTGAGTATGGCAACCCTCAGATCGTTCATCTTATGGCCAGAGTCAGAGAAATGTTCGCCAACAGGACTGTCTCTTGTTCCGCGTGTGATGCTGTGGCGATGCAGGTTCATTCTCTTGTTTAGCCCCTGTCCTGTCTCACCTATGTAGTAGCAGCCCCCTGGGCATTTCATGCACATGATGAGGTACACGACATTGCTGGAGGAACAGGTGAACCCTCCTCTGATTTTGTATTCCCGATTCTTGTGTGGTATTTGTATTGTGTCCGCTGTGTAGAGCATTGCGCAGGTTTTGCATCTTGGGTCCTGGCATGGTTTTGTCCATACTGTGGGCTCTCCATTCATTTTTATTCACACTGATACACATACACACTCTTTCTTCACTTGCTTTCAGTTACCCTTTGACACCTCTAGCCATAAAACACATCCACACCGGGGGAAGGACAAGCACAGATAACATTCCAAGAGACACTGTTTTCAAGTTATCCTTGCTTCATTCATTGTAACATCGCCGGAAGAAGAGATCAGTGTATCTCGAAAGCTCACACAAATAAAAGCATTTCGTTAGCCACAGAACGGTATCATCTATTTATTTTTTGATTATTGAAGCTCGGCTAACACGGTACTGATACCTCTACATATACATATACATATACATATACATATATTCCAGGTCCCCTCTTACCTCATGTGCCGGGGAGGAGGGACGGCTGCAGGGTTTTGAATGTTCGCTAATGCGCAGGAGACACTCATCGCATGCGCAGTGGAGCAGTGGTGCGGCGACCATTACAGACTGCTCCGCACGGGACTACATGTCCCATAGTGCTCAGGAGGAGGCTGATACGTAGGGCAGCACAGACAATAGGGCTGAGGGATCCTCACAGGGAGCAGGAGATATGGTGTGAACGAGGGACCAGGTTAGTGTTGGCGGGGACAGCAAGGGAGAAGGTGGTGTCCGGGTGTCAGTGGCTCCCAGACTAGGCCAGACTTACCCCTGCAGGTCCCAGTTAGGCCCCGATCCCCCCACAGATAGTAGTTATAGAGAAGGCTGTAGATAGGGACGCTTCAACCTCAGTGTTGCAATAGAGAGCGTTGCTGCGCCGGTGGACGGAGCCCGTGCTGTGATCTGCGGTCTGGGACCAGACCACAGGCCACATTAGAGACTTTAAGGGAGACACTCCTGCTGGAGCTCCCTCAAGACAAGGACGTCGTCAGTAAGGAGCAAAGGAATTTGGCAGACCCCGCGTTCTGCTCATCCAGGATTCCGCATCTACCCTGGTCTGGCCTGAGACAAGGAAGGTACCAACGTGCACCAATGACTCTACACAGGGGTAGCGCTACTCCACATACACTCTTTGGATGGGCCGTGTCTGTGGACACCAGTGTGGTTTGGTGCCCAGACACCCTCAGTACTTTGGGGGAACCCTACTTGGGGTGGTGAACATTGTGGTGTGTGAGTATATAGATATAGATACATATCTTCAGCTGGTATGGCCCCTTTAACTTCAGCTGCCTTTCTGACCTTCTATGCCACCCATGTATAACACAAACCTCTTTAGTGCATGGTTCTTCTCCCCAATTTTGCCCTTTGCCACTCTTCTCCATGCAATGTCCCTGTAGTTCATACATGGAAGCCCAAGCTAGGAAACTCAATGAGGACACTGATCAATGAGTCTTAATATCTATTATTTATTATGTTGGTCTCATAAAAATATGGAAATAGCAAAAAAGTTCCAACATTGTAACATGAAGACGAACGGCAGTCCCCCACCCATTCCCCCTCACCGCAGGCACACATTTGTCTTATTGCGCCCGTTCCAGCAAGCTCTCTTTCTTGTTAGTCTCTTGTTACCTTCCCCCCCCCTCCCCACTATGTATGGTCACAAGTTTATCGGAGCCCTGGAGCACTAACTACACAGGTCTGCATTCCCAGTGCACGCTGAAAAAGATTACTGCAAAAGCAACAGCAAGCTGCACAAAAATCAATGATGGAATCTCAGGTTAAGAGGAGACCCTCACTGGCGAATGCTTTCAAATGAGCTCATCAAGGCAAAGCACGCAAGTGAAGGGGAAAAAATAATGAAAAGAGGAGACACAAAAGATGCAGAGTCTACATTTTAGATGATGGTTACCTGCAAGTGATGTACAGATACGAATGAGGGGAAAGCGTGAGAGGGAGAGGGGCGTCACGTGTGCCATTTATCTGCTGCAAGAAATGCAGTGGTGGTTGTCCCTTGTAGCAGGAATAGGGAGAAAACAAATACATAAATTAATTAAATTCGATCAAGGGTAATGTAGCATTGTAGAATAGAGCGCTTCTGAAAGGAACACGTTCCAATTACAAGGACAGCAGTGCAAATGTATAATAGCAGCATTCACTAGTTTGGTTAAGTTTCAGGGACTCATAAAAGGCTTGTAATATAGTACGCGGCGTTGCACACGCATTTAGCATCTATAGGGAAAGCGGTGTCGCGCGCGGCTAGGAGGCGTGGCTATGACGTCACAGCGTTAGGCTGCACTGTGATTGGCTCACAGCGGCACGTGGCGCAGCAACAGCGCGAAAATACATATTTCTTCCTCAGATCTGCCGCGCCGACGCTCACGCGTCTCAACTATAGCAACTTCAGGCTCACACAGGCAATTATCATTGGCGTGCGCACGCGTTATATTACAGGCCTAACAAAGTCCACAGGCTTTGTGCTGCAAAAATAGTACCAAATTTTGTCAACAGGTAGCGAAAGCCATTTTTGTTCTTTGATGAATAAGGTGCTAGTGTTGCACTATTTTTTGCCATAAGACTGAAATACCGGAAATCGAACGTTTGGTCGCATCTGTCTCGCCACGGCCAAGTCTCCGCCAGCATCCGGCTGCAAGGGGTCACAGCCGCTGGACACTCAGCTGCTTCACCAAGGTAAGTTCATCTAAAGGGCAATTTAGCAGGGCACGGGGTAGCGTTAGTATTAGGGGGATTTACGCTAAGGTTAGGGGCTTACCTGTGGTGGCGAAACGGCTAGTGGCGAGAGGTCCCTGCGACGAGGTGAATACCGGCTAAACAGTCGCAACTAAAATATCCTTAACCACTTAAATACACCCCCAGAGTACTTCCACCGTGATCTACATACCTGTATCAGTTCCCTTTACCTGTTCCCTGCTAGTGAGGTGATTAAGTTAGTGCTCAGATCGGACATATAAAAAAAAAAAAAAGACTTTACTTTCTTTAAAATGATCAAATATCTAATACTGTTATTTAAGGAGGAAAAAAGTAGACGTGAAGTCCCTAACTGGGTCATTTGCATTGCCCAACAGAACCGTGTTTTTCTTCGCTCTGCTCCTTAATAAACACGCATGTTCACAATTAGTATCAATCTTGTAGTTAAGTTCGTGGCACGAACATGCAAAAAAAACAACCATTTGTGCTCACACTCACATGCTTCGGTCGGTGAGCAGAGGTGCAGGATGGAGTTGCGACTACCAGAAAATGTACATTTGGGGGCGACATATTACACTCCAAATATATGCATTTAGAAGCACAGGGGGGGAGGGGGATAAAAACTTTATTATTATGTCTGGATAAGATGTACAAAATCCTTACATCAAGTTTCTCACATTTGACATCGTTAGTTAGCACCAGTTGAGTTAATAATAATAAAAAAAAAATAAAAAAAACAGATTTCTGTACACTACATCCAAAGTAATAGCATAGTAACAAGTAACTCATCCCTAATCCTTCCTTTAAAACACTCATCAAATCGCGTTACAGGATTGGGGTTCTCTGTCTTCAGGCTGCCAGCACCACTCAGCCTAGCTGTTTGCAACCCCTTGTGGGTTTCTTGGCTTCTGCCAGTTACCTTGGCAACCCACCTGCCTTTTACCAGGATGGACTGCACCCCCTCCCCTTCCCAGCTGGTATTGTCCCAGTTAATTTCCCATCAGCCCAGACCAGCATGCTGCCTTTTAGTACCAGCAGCCATCTTGAGCAGTCATCTCTCCTATCCTGGTAAAGTTACGGATTTTTACATAGCCCTATATCCTGCATATATCCCACTTCCCTCATAGCTCCCCTTCCCCCTCCATTGCTCTCATGTCCCAGTGTTCCCTCAGTACTTTTCCCCCCTTTTAATTTATATGCTGTTGCCCCAATAAACTCTTCAGCAAGTAAGGCTAAGGCCCCGCTGCACGCGCCTGCACTGCGTCCAGGCACTTCACCACTATATGCGGCCTTTAGGGAGTCGGTTTTCGGCACGGGGGCGTGGCCAAAACGGCAGCAGCGGGAATAGGTCTGACCTACTGCATAGACAACTTTGCCCCGAGGGTGAGAAGAGGGAGGGGGCCCAGAAGAAAGGGGGATACCATAATGAAGTGTGCAAAAGTTCATTTGATCCTTGACTCGTTTGTAGAAGGGGCAAACAATGTAGTCACTTCCCATCAGTACTGTTGTGGGGGTTGCAGTACAGATCTGCACAGAGCCCCTGCATGGCTGCCATACACACTCAGACCTCCCTCCCAAACCGCATCCTTCCCGTAGCTCCAGGCAGCTCCCCTCCTTACCTGCTCATTGGATCCCTGCCACACCACGTGACGCGTCGCAGCTCGGGATCACAATCCTTTTGTATCCCCTGCTGGCTGACGCGTCACAGTGCGCAGCGAGCCTTGCAGCGAGGGACTGGGGCCGGCTCGGGAGGAACTCAGGAGCTGGTGAGTGACGCGCATGCAGCCGCGTGCGTCGTCGGATGCAGCGGGACCCAGGCCTAAAAAAAAAAGTTCCCTTGCTTGATATATGGGATTGAGTTAACCTGCCTGTCCCTACTCATCTATCAGGGTGTGCTTGGTCCAGAACACACGTACTGCGGAAACTGTAAGAATTGATGCAAATTATCTTTTCAAAGTGTTGCCCGAATAAAATGAATTACTTAGCATCCATTAGGGAGGTACAATTCCTCCTACAAGGGATTGATAAAAGAAGCCCCCCAAAAAAAAAATCACAAATACCTATTAGGAGCTCATATTATGGACATTAAACTACCAGGGAACAAACTCATTATTTATGGAGGCGAATGCCAGCATTTGTTCTATCCCTAAACATCAAAACAATGTTTTTGCATGTAGCCAGGTCACCTGATGGCTACTAGCTAGGATGGCTGCGGGTGCCCTTGGCCTGTAGTGGCGGTCCAGGGACCATCATCCAGTGAATAGCGGAGAGTACTGCACCGGGCAGAACCTGCCTTGTTCCTGTAACTTTACAGAAGAGATAATACACTGTTCCTGTTTGCATATATCTCCTGCCTGATGCGTGACCTTACTGGGAGGAGAGGTAATAAGTTCTACCGTGGGGGATCACCTTCAGCTCCTGGAGCCTATGGCAGATGGAGGCTATACACTGCTAAAGAGTTATGTGGGGTATGAACCCCAGAAGCCTAGTCCTGTGTCCCCACTACCACCGGCGGACGACTTAGCCCTCCTGTTACCAGCAGGTATCATGCACTACAAGTACAAAACCCAGTGTTAACCTCAGTCAGCGCTTTGATCAAATATGTACTTAATGTACAGAAATATATATATATATATATATATATATGAGAAAAAAGTAGCGCCAAAAGGTGATTATTAGTGTACCAATATATGACAATAAATGTGAATTAAACTAAAAATAATATAACAATTAATAGTGTACAGCAAGCAGCATTAAACTAGAACAATCATAAGGATAACACAAGATAACATATAAAATATAATATATATATAAAGTCCAATGTCCAAAACCTGTGTAAAGTCCTGACAAATAGCACCAGAACAAATGTACAGATCCCAGGGGTCCACGGCAGCTCTCACATGGAATAACCAGCTCCACAGCAGAATCTATAGAAAAAACAAAACAGAGAGCGCACGCCCCATAGTGTAACACTGTAACATTTAATGTTGGGGAAGGGTGGATGGAGGGATTAAAAACACTAACAAGGTTAAAATGAATATAAAGCAATTTGTGATATATAATCACCACCAGGCATGTCCAAACTGCAGCAGAGAGTCCAAAATTCGCTGGATATAATCACTCAGACAGCGCTGTCCCTCCGGTTCACTCGAAATCCTCCAAAGTAATTTGGTATCAGAGTAGGGCCTTGAATTCACTGCATGTGCTCCCCGGCCGTAAAGGAGCGCACTACGTGATGACGTAATGTCGTAGGTTACGTCCCTATAACGTAACCTACGACATTACGTCATCACGTAGTGCGCTCCTTTACGGCCGGGGAGCACATGCAGTGAATTCAAGGCCCTACTCTGATACCAAATTACTTTGGAGGATTTCGAGTGAACCGGAGGGACAGCGCTGTCTGAGTGATTATATCCAGCGAATTTTGGACTCTCTGCTGCAGTTTGGACATGCCTGGTGGTGATTATATATCACAAATTGCTTTATATTCATTTTAACCTTGTGAGTGTTTTTAATCCCTCCATCCACCCTTCCCCAACATTAAATGTTACAGTGTTACACTATGGGGCGTGCGCTCTCTGATATATATATATATATATATATATAGTGATATATTAAAAGTGGTGAATTAACCAAAATAGTGTTGTTAATTACACAAAATATGTGATAAAATAAATTGATTTGCAGCTCAAGCCCTTCCTTGATTGTTTTTTCTCAATCACGTATCACCAGTGGTCCAAGTGTTTGGGGAGCACAGATGTATATGAAATAGAAATATACAAAATATAGTGCACTATGTATGAACAGTAGTGTGATCTTTCAGTCTCTGTATCATATGAGATGTGTACTCACAAATTACTCATTCTTTATAAGCGTTTTCACAACAGTGGTGATATGATGAAATAGTCTGTCTCTGGTATTCTTTTGAGCCCCTCTGGTCTGGTCACTTCTGCTGTTAAAGTAAAGGACCCAACATAGTGTGTACTTGTATAAAAAATTTTTTTATCTAATAAGTGATTCGAAGTGCACTCACATGGTCTCAAAGACAAATTAGCATTTGGATAATATCTGGAGCACAGCCAATTGAGGTCTCTTGGCGTTCTCTCTGCCTCCCGGAAGTGCGGGACGTGAGACTGAGCAGAGGGAGGCAGAGAACGCCAAGAAACCTCAATTGGCTGTGCTCCAGATATTATCCAAATGCTAATTTCTCTTTGAGACCATGTGAGTGCACTTCAAATCACTATTTCGTCATATCACCAGTGTTGTAAAAATGCTTAGAAAGAATGAGTAATTTGTGAGTACACATCTCATAGGATACAGAGACTGAAAGATCACACTACTGCTTATACATATTGCACTGTATTTTGTATATTTCTATTTCATATACATCTGCGCTATCCAAACACTTGGACCAATCATGCACCACACGACCAGTAAATGGTAGAATCTCCCAGGGGGTGGGGGAGACACCGTTACATGAAGAACACCTGATTACTTCTGATTCAACTACTACAACAAAACAGTTACTTAAATTAATAGCAACAGTGAATGCAACAGTAAACACAACCATGAATGCCAATACCAGTTAAATTAACAACCCCCTGTAGATATATAAAATGTGTCGATCTTCGACACCAATTTCTACACTCTGTCTCTCTACAGTATCATCAGAGCAGCAATTAAATTTGAGGTAGGTATGTGTGTGTATGTGTGTGTGTGTGTGTATGTATGTGTGTATGTATATTTTTGCAACTTTTTTAACCCACCATAACTTAACTAAGTATTGTAAAACCTATCCCTTGCTTTGCTTTTGCATAGCCAGTATAACTAACCCCACACTGAAGAGACCCATTAAGGTCGAAACAGTCTGCCTGTGGGTGGGTTTACTGGCTATGCATCTTAACCCTGACAGTGCTCAAAGCTGTGACCATGCAGCAAGCTTAAGCCTATAGGGGAACCATGTTGAATGGTTTTGAAGCAAAAGGTGGCACTGTGTGCTCATTTGCATGTCATTTCCCAGAATCCCTTGCTGCAGTGGAAATGCTGTGTGCTGGGTGATAATGGTGAAAGGCGGGGTTGCAGACCTGCCTAAGACATGCAGATGAGCATACAGTAATATTTCCATTTGCTATATGCTTTACTGTGGAGGGTTTTTGTCACTTTTTTTACCCACCATAACTTACCTAAATACACACACACACACACTAGCGCGAAACCTATATGTGAAAGGGCAACATGTAATAAAGTGATTACTGATTATATAACCAATAATAAATGTGCAAAATGCTAAATATAAACTGACAATATTATAACCACACAGTGATGTATTTGAATAAAAAAACAAGTCTAAACCAGTCCCAGTGGTACTGATAAATGTGATTAGATAATGATGGATAAAATAAGCCCGCAGTCCGCAAGCTGGAGATCATGGATTCCTATTGCAGCTTCAAATGGTGATGAACTACCGTTTGTCTGTGTCTGTCTGCAAAATGTCTCTATAAAGCGCTACGTAAAAAAAACTAGCAGCGCTATACAAGTACAAATTATTATTATTAAAGCTGCAGTTCAAGCAATATTCTACTTTCTTTTTTTTTTTAATAAATCAGTTCTGTACTATGAGAAAATATTTGTAGCATTTAAAAACAACATTTTAAAGAATTTTAATGTATTATAATGTAACAAACATTTTTGGTTCTTATAGCAACCATTTACAAATTCACATCCCCTTCTGAAACAGGCTCTGGCACACCCCTTTTTGAGCCCTGCTCCCTCTCTAGCAGTGCACCAATTGTATCTAATGACTGCCTGGTCACATGATCTTCCTCAGAACTTGGCATCTTTGGTTCTCTTCTGCTGCAACGACAGCCCTTTCGTGAACCCCCAAGCCAAATCTTTGCTAATCACAGGAAAACAGAACAGTCGGCAACTTAGCTAATTACTTGTCGGTGTGTAGATTGTATTGATGCATGCATATATTGAATGGGGGGGAGGGGGGGGGGATTTTTTTTTTTTTTTTAAGGCAGCCTGAACGGCTGCTTTAATGGCACTATATAAATAAAGATATACATACATACATACATACATACTGCTAGCTGTGTCGGTAATCAAATAAAGTCCTGTAGATGTCACTGTTGACTATGTAATCAACTTCATTATTTATCTGTTCCATTAACCGATCAAGTGAGATGAGTGGGGGTTAATCACTGAGCTACAAACTTTATCTCCACGTGCTTATCTCTGAAAGCCTTTGCTTGGTCTTCGCCCACTTATCTTGCAGAATTCTGTAGCATCACTTCTCAGTTTCTTTCCAGAGAATAATCGATATCAGGAATACAAAGATGGCAATAGCAGAAATCTGTCACACAGAACATATTATGTATAACACACAGAATAAATATTTCTTACGCAAAGTAAATTGTTCCAATATTTAAGAACTTTAGTGATTTTATTACAATAACAATTGTACTTGGTGATAAATTTGATGGAGCCATGGGCGGGTTTCTCAATTTTGGGAGAAACAGAAATCCTACTCTCACCAAGAGACTTACTCTTGGATTTAGATTTCTCTAACAAATGTGATCTATCAAGGGCTCTCACTTGGTTGCAAGATGTTTTAACAAATTCACTATTATACCCCTTCTGGGCAAAGTTAGCCTCCAAACGAGAGTGGACCTCAAATGAATGGTCATGAATTCCTCAGCCTGTTGAATTGACTGAGCGGAATGTTCCTGAGCCATTTAGAACTACCAGGGAACCAACTCATTATTTTTGGAGAAGAATGCCAGCATTTTGTCTATCCCATAAAATCTAAAAAATGTTTTAGCAGAATATCTTATTACTTTTTCAGTTATTCAACAACTACAATATACAAAGAGGATATTTATATTAATAGCCACAGTGAATGCAACAGTAAAATTAACCATGAATGCCAATACCAAAGTTAAATGAATAACCCCCTATATATTATATTCTTATCATCCATCTAATGCAGACATTCATAAAATGTGTTGCTCCCCAACACCAATTTCTACAGTATTATCAATCAGAGCAGTGTGTGTATATATATATATAAAAAAAATCTTCCCTCCAAATGCCTATTCTCACCTCATTTCCCTTTTACCTTCCTTTGTGATCATGGTCACTCATATTTCAGTCATCTCTATTTAATCCCTTCGGCATCCGCATACCCCTCGTAATTCACGTCCCCCTATGTTGTAGTGGTCTGTCACTAGGGATGGGGGAAGCAAAGTGGGAGCCACAGGACGACGACTTCTGTTCTTTGCAGCCTCACTTCCCTTCATGAAGGAGACCACAAAGGGAGAGTAGGCAGAAGGGCACTTAACACAAAGACATAAAGTCCAACTTTCTTCTAGTACCAGGACAAAAAAAACCATTGACTTGTATGTAGTTCCCGGCAAATGCACGGTTATTGGTGCATATTAAATTAGCCCCTAAAGATGAAAAGCAGAGACCAGAGCTGGAGACCGAGTGAGACAAGGGACCATTTGTCCTGGACTGTGACAAGGTACTGGAATGAAAACAAACAGTAAAATCTGAGGGACTACAATCCTTTGATAAAAGCCGGACTGAAAAGTGCCTGACCAGCAATGCATCAGCCACATTCACTAACCACTGGTTTTGTAAGTTTAGTTTCCACCTCACCTCATACCTGGGTCAGCTGACTGTAAGATAAGATAACAGCGTATGACCAACAGTGACTGTGTCTGGTATGCACCTCATTGGGTAAGGGCAAACGGCAACATGTGACATATAAGGCTGCCAGTGTCTGTGACAGAGGAGGTAACTCAATACAGTCACAGACACTCAAAGCTTCTTTTCTTTAGACACAATACAACTTAAAGTAACAGATCTGCATGTTTTATCCGTTGACTCTTCTATATTGCTCTGCAAAGACACATATATACAATATTAATCAGTTTGTAGAGAGGTTGTAAATTTTAAAAAGAGCAGTCGTCTCAAATGTCTGTGGTATCATTGTGTGGTGTCATTATGCAGAGGCGCCCCAGCAGGTTGTCCTATTTAGACTGCTGCTGATACGATTAGAGGGGCGAACTGAGCTTTGTGGATGGACCAAGTCTCCCCAGAGAGAGAGAAACAGGTGTGCAATTTTGGCTAACTTTGCACATTACAGTTCCCTTGCTATGTAGGGGATTTTTACATAATTGCACATCTTCCAGAATCCCTTAACTAAATGCTACTTTAATCCATTAGAAAGCCACACACTATCTAGATAGACACATTACCCGGGTAAGAATTGACACTTACCCAGTACTGCTATCAAAATCCCCCTAGTTTTCCTTACATGTTTTATTTGCAGAAGCTGGCTCTTTTGAAGCTGGCTCGATATAGAATTAGTCATTAAGTTGAGCACAAATATTAACCCACAAGGAACAGGAAGGAGAACACAGAGAATACAGATTTTATTCATGGAAGTACAATGGTGCAGATGAGGACACAATCGCACGGTAACCCACATTGACTTCAATAGGAGTTTCTGTGCGATGATACCAATCAGGCGCTGTCGCAGTTTAATAAATAACCCCCCATTGCTACCCACGGTCTTTACTCTGTAGTTTAGAATGTCCCAAAATAAATTTTAAAAACCTCTGTCCAAAAGCATCCGGATCATCCAAATGAGTCCACATTTATATCTAGATTAGGAGATTTAAAAACCTGAACTATTTGAGACCTTTCATTTGGCAGCTTCAGCCTGATCGACATTCACATCACATAAATAAATGGTCATGGGTATTATGAAGACAACTTAGTGACCTGATGTAGCGCATTCTAGTTTCATATTGGAACCTGTTACCTATGTAACCCCCTCCTAAAGGGTTACTAGAAAGTTAGTGTATGTTGCGCCCTACCCTTTGTTACCATAGGGATTCTGACATCACAGGGGAGTATTTAAGATAGGGAGAAGGTTCGAGAGAGGAGGTTCCTTGAGGATACGAGGTGAGGAGTCTTGGGAGAGGCGATAGGGAAATAAAATATCCATATATAGTAGGACAGACCAGACCCCCTCCCCCCCCCCCTTTATTTATTATGTTGTAGAAAGGGACAGTGCCCTTTAAGTTAGGAACCCACAAGAAGGTCAATGGGGAGTCCAGCAGATCCCAAAGATGGGAAAGTGATAAGCCACAGAGGGCATCAGAAAAGAGGGCTCCCGGGTGTCGGCGGATTGGCTTTAACTACAGATCCGCAGTTATACACCTCTCCGTCTGTATGGAAGTGGTAGTTCCCAAACAGGCCAAAAGGAACCATTGTCAATTACAAAGGACCAGCCAAGATCCCCGTAATGGGCCCAGTGTAATACAGATGATTATTCCAAAGCAACAAAGGGGGGTGGGGGTGTGTGATTCGGGTCCGACACCAGTAGAGCAACTAAGTCAACACACCTCCATTTGAGTGTTAAGAGTGGACACTTATGGAAGCACAGTATTCGTGTATAACTACTAGAACACTGATACAACATTGATGTGACAATGTGAAATGTCGCCGTGCCTGGGGACATAAATAAAAGACTGATGTTGTACTGTACAAGTGCCCAGGCTGAGTAGGCAACACTGTACAACTATGTAACTGTCAGGAATCGGCGTCCTCCGCACTCCCCACACAGAGCACTCTCTCCCCTCAGGGAGCCCCTGGACACACAAAACAATCATGCTTTACCGACCTCTGCGGCTCCCCGCCCCTGCCACCGTCGCGGGATCACTCCCCTCGGCGATTCCTCTGCTCAGCGCCGGGCGCGCCCACACCCTCCCACGCGCACACCTGCACCATCCACTGGCTCGGTCCACGCGTTACGGAGCGCGCTCATTCTGCACACTCTTCTTCCCGTCCCCCGGACCTCAGGCTCTGCCCCCGCACACTACACGATCATAATCAGGTTACCAACAAGACTCACCTGGCCTGTTATGCCTGCACCAATCTGCAGTGTCTCCCTATAGCTCTTCCTGTCCCACCTCCATTCCTAATTGGACCTTCCTGCTTTATCTAGCTCCTCTCTGCTCACAGTCTTTGCTCGACATAGTCTCTGTATGGAAGTACTTCTGGAGTCTCTCAGTGTTTTCACAGGTTCTGACCCGGCTTGTACGACTACCCCCTCTGGCTCTCGATCTCGGCACTCCTTGGACAACGCTCACTCTGGTATCCCTTTGAACACGGCTTGGACTACGACCTATCTCCACTCTCCACTACCTGACATCGGCAAGGCATTCTTCACTTTATCTCTACAACCGGTACCGGCAAGTATTGTCTACCTTACTACACCTGGCCTGGCAACACTTTATACCACACTCCCTTTGCTGCGGGTGCGTGTATTACCACTTTCCCCTTCAGCTCAGTGGACGGGTCTGGTCTGCGGGCAGCACCGGCGTAATAGTAACCTCCCTATCAGCTGGGCAGGGAGGGTAACATCTATTAATCCCTTCAGTTATGAAAGGCCTACACTCCACTGTAATATATCCAAGACCACCGTGGCTCCTATTAATATGCTGTGAAGCAGTCTTCCCTTTCACAAGGAAGGTTTTCAGCTACCTGAGCAAGGGAAGAAAGACAGCTTTACAATATATTGAATAGGGCCCTCTATTTCTCCTCTGAGGTTTCATTTGATTGCCATGCAGTGTGAACCAGGAAAGCCGATAGCGTTGTACAGATGACAAAGCATGTATGTATTTGTGCTAGTCTGTTTCTGCATTTTAGGTTAGCATGATAGTGCTGACAAAGTTATGGGTGTCTCGAACACGAAATGACAGCCTAAAATTTACATTGTATTGTGACATATGAGCATGAACCACAAAATTAAATTAACGCTGTTCTAAATATACTGCTGTTTCTGGCAGGGTTATGTTGCAGTGTATGTATCATCATTATCACTGCACTTGCCAGCTTTATTACTCCAGCACTCCTACTTTAACACACTAAAGTCTCTATTATAGTGCGCAGTGCTGGTTGTTTAAACAAGGTAGCTGGACATTAAACACACTGGCCACTCACTTGTGTACATTTATATACAGCTAAACCCCGTTATAACGCGGGTCTCGGGGTCCACCCCGAGACCACCGCGTTACTAACGGGGTCGCGGAAAAAAAATGGCCGCCGCGCTTTAGCGCATATTCATCCCGCGGGACAGGAGATGGGAGCGGGCATGTCCCTCCGCTCCCCGCTTCCCCCTGTCACCGCGGGACAGGCCGCAGGGCAGGAGATGGGAGCGGGGATGTCCCTCCTGTCCCCACTTCCCCCTGTCACCGCGGGACAGGCCGCGGGGCAGGAGATGGGAGCGGGGATGTCCCTCCTGTCCCCGCTTCCCCCTGTCACCGCGGGACAGGCCGCGGGGCAGGAGATGGGAGCGGGGATGTCCCTCCTGTCCCCGCTTCCCCCTGTCACCGCGGGACAGGCCGCGGGGCAGGAGATGGGAGCGGGGATGTCCCTCCTGTCCCCGCTTCCCCCTGTCACCGCGGGACAGGCCGCGGGGCAGGAGATGGGAGCGGGGATGTCCCTCCTGTCCCCGCTTCCCCCTGTCACCGCGGGACAGGCCGCGGGGCAGGAGATGGGAGCGGGGATGTCCCTCCTGTCCCCGCTTCCCCCTGTCACCGCGGGACAGGCCGCGGGGCAGGAGATGGGAGCGGGGATGTCCCTCCTGTCCCCGCTTCCCCCTGTCACCGGTACTGAACTGGCAGGCAACATCCACTCCTCACAAGCCGCACGGCGCATGCGCATGCGCACGGCGAACGTGAGGGGTGCCTGCATAAGTGTGCTGCTTTGGAGACAGGTAAGCAGTCTCCGGAAGACCGCTAACCCCCCCCCCCCCCCCGCCGCAGCACAGGGCCCTCGCGTGTGTGTAAGTGTCTGAGTGTGTGTGTAAGTAAGTGTAAGAGCCGGAGCAGGAGGTGGGAGGTTTGACAGGGAGGGGGGGCGTGGCTTGAGCGGAGGGACCCGCTACTCTCCCCCCCCTCCCTCCACGGACTGCAGGAGGGAGCTGCTACTCTCCCCCCCCTCCCCGGACTGCAGGAGGGAGCTGCTACTCTCCCCCCCCCTCCCCGGACTGCAGGAGGGACCAG
Source organism: Ascaphus truei (assembly GCF_040206685.1). Lineage (NCBI taxonomy): Eukaryota > Metazoa > Chordata > Amphibia > Anura > Ascaphidae > Ascaphus > Ascaphus truei. The sequence goes on from NC_134485.1 coordinate 249,998,354, forward strand.
GTATTTAGAACTTAAGCATGGTAAAAAGGCCTCGCTTTAATATGCTAACACTATGTGCAACGTGTGGGGTATTTAACAACAAATGACAATCTTGCTGACATGTAATCTATCTTTGGTACAGAAATCTGCCTAGCCTCATTGCCAAGATGAGCATCTTCATCTTTTGGTAACACAAGTGCTGTTCATTTCTATGGGTCCCTCCCTCCACTGGCTGCAGGAGGGACCCGCTACTCTCCCCCCCCCCTCCCTCCACGGACTCGGGCTGGAGCACTCATACATACACACATACACACACACACACACACACACAGGCACTCACGCACTCATACACACACACGCGCGCACACACATGCAGGCACTCACGCACTCACACACACACACACACACACACACACACACACACACAGACAGGCACTCGCACTCACACACACAGACCGCTAACCCCCCCCGCCGCAGTACAGGGCCCGCCGTAGCCGCAGCGCAGGGCCCCGCCACCCCCCCAACCCCCACAGCACAATGACTTCCCACCCCCTTAACTTTGTGAAACAAAAGTCACAAGACGTTGTACAGGCAAAATACATCTGTTAAAGTGCAGTTGTCTGTTTATTTCTATATAATAATTGTGTGCAGTGTGCAGTGTGCAGTGTGCAGTGTGTGCAGTGTGAGCAATGAGGAGTGTGTGTGCAGTGTGTCAGTGTGTGCAGTGTGAGCAATGAGCAGTGTGTGTGCAGTGTGCAGTGTGTGTGCAGTGTGTCCAATGAGCAGTGTGCAGTGTGTGTGCAGTGTGTGTGCAGTGTCAGTGTGCAGTGTGAGCAATGAGCAGTGTGTGTGCAGTGTGCAGTGTGCAGTGTGTGTGCAGTGTGTCCAATGAGCAGTGTGTGTGCAGTGTGTGTCAGTGTGTGTGCAGTGTGTCAGTGTGTGCAGTGTGAGCAATGAGCAGTGTGTGTGCAGTGTGCAGTGTGTGTGCAGTGTGTCAGTGTGTGCAGTGTGAGCAATGAGCAGTGTGTGTGCAGTGTCAGTGTGTGCAGTGTGTGTGCAGTGTGTGTGCAGTGTGTCAGTGTGTGCAGTGTGAGCAATGAGCAGTGTGTGTGCAGTGTGTGTGCAGTGTGTCAGTGTGAGCAATGAGCAGTGTGTGTGCAGTGTGGCAGTGTGAGCAATGAGCAGTGTGTGTGCAGTGAGTGTGTGCAGTGTGCAAAAAAAAAAAATGTAAAAAAAAAAATTTTTTTAATTTTTTTTTTTTTTTTTTTTTTTAAACGGAGCCACGGGAAAACCGCGTTATAACCGAATCGCGGTATAACGAGGCGCGTTATAACGGGGTTTAGCTGTACCTGTATTTTTGGGTCTCATTGTTGCTCCAGAGGGGTTAACACCCTGACTTCTAGCAACCTGTGTCCTCTTATCCCACCATTATTAAGTGGTTCAATGGGATAGTATATATTTCAAATAGACGACACGGTTGCCTGATAATGTTGATTTAATATATTTTTTTAATCCACATTACACATTACTTTGGTAATATATGTTTTAAGTAAATTTATTAAAAGTTAAATTTTACACTATTTTGGTGTGCATTTAAGTGAATTCTTTTAGGGGCACATCCATTTTGTGTTTCCCTTCACTTTTTCTGATTCACTTTTCAGTTCACAGTTTGCACCCATTATTTGATTACCACATTGATGTATTTGACCACTTTATTCAATTAGTATGGTTCTGTGATCACTCCCTATCCCTTTGTTGTTTCTCTAAATATATCATTTTTAAAAATAAATTCGAGTGTGTGTGTGTGTGTGCGTAAATCCATTTATAAGAGAGTGTGTGTTGTATGTGTGTGTGCACATTTACGGAGACCCATGTCCCCCGCACATTAACCTTTTCTGTGCCGGCGGCCCAAACTGCCACTGGGACTTCCGGTGTTGGGGACAGTAGGTAAAGCCAGAAATTGCATTTGTGTTAAACCATCCATTTTGTCTGTTCATAACCTGTTAAGATTCTGTAGTCAGCCTTTTGCTGAAATATAATTGCTAATGTATTCAGCTTCTGCCAAAATTACATTTCCTCTTTCCTTAGGATTTTGCCAAGATACTTTTTCTGTTGTCAGCTTCCTGCTGTTTTAATAAACAATAGACTGGTTCGCTGAGAAAGGTAAAATCGTCTAACAAAGTTGCTAGAGAAGCTCACGGTTTTTTTTTTATAACAGACAGTTATTTAGTGTATTTAGACAGTGCCTGTATAGGGAGAATTACGCCCCAAAATCATTCCACTAATATATCCTGCCCATAAATCACGCTTCTAATCCAAGCCACACCCAAGCCACACCCAGGTTACACCTACGTTACGCCTCTAACCAAACCTTTCTTTTTTCTGTATAAAAATCTTTACCCTATACTTAATAAACTGAGGCGGAAGGATTGAAATACTGTCTGTTTGTCGGTTCTATCGTTTTCCCGGGCCTGTACGTTCATCAGATTGGAGATAACAGTGCTAGTGCGTGATAAAGCTTCCCGGGGGAGTCTGCAGCAGGGCGGTGCTGTGTGTTCGTATCCAGTCACAAGGCCTCAAGCCCTTTTGGCAGAGGAAAGGTTCCTTTCATCCGGCATTTGCGGTCATGTGATCAAATGACCTCCCCCATCCCCTGGTTGGACAGATATGAAAATGAAGCCAAGTCCACTCCCATTTCGATCAGGCCGACCCCTGCATTGGAGCGGTTAGCCCGACCATCCCCTAGAAAACGAGCATTTGTGCCATGACGTAACTCATTCATCCATAAGGCTTCTGACATGCCAGGGCCTGTGCTGGATAAAATACTTCAAACGGGTACTATAAAAGGTTAGAGCTGCCGTATGCACTAATCTCCATGTTGTACTTATTTAGAGATCTTTCCAATACAGTTTTTTATCTTTTTTTTAAATCTGATGCTCTATTCAGGAGATATAAGCAGGTGAAATATGACGTGTCCGGGAGGATAAAACGAAGCTCTGCCTAGAGCCCAGTGCAGTCTATAGGTTACCACGGTTACCACAGAAGCAAGAGATCAAAATCATGATCTACTGAAAAAGTATTTAAGAGCAGGACATGTAATAACATTATACGCGTGAAACTCATGTAGGCTTCTGATGGGATTGCTGCTTTAAAGAAAATCTTTATTTTATGCTAGTTATTTTCCAGCCGGGAGTCCAGGTGATCGGCAATTAAGACTGGGAGATAGCAGCTTAAATGGTGCTATTGATCATAGAAAATAGTGGGATTTAATTCCGCAGCTCTATTGGCCAGCTATAAACATACTCCTGATAGGAGATAGATCTCCCTCTCTCTCATTTATAACCTGAATGACGTTTCTTCTATAATCTTCCGTAGTTAGAATACAACCAGTGCACATTGATTTGAGTTTGTTTTGAAGCACTTTTCACAAATGTACACACACACACACACATATATATATATATATACATATATAAATATATACATACATACATACATATATATACACACACACACACACACAACACAGCAGTTGAAGTAATGGGGTGCACTGTAATCCAATATACAGGCACTCAAAGCTTACAAGATTTATTGCGTCCAGATCAACGTTTCAGCCCCAATGGAGCCTTTGTCAAGTTTTACAATACAATATTGGTTAGCATGTACAGTAGTTGTGCTTTTTCACCCTTGCTACCACCGTTTAGTAAATCTGGCCCTTAGTCTGCTTTGTGCTCTGATCGACGAGAGTTTTCTCCAGGTAATCACTTAAAACATCATTACCAAGGAGAAGGCTATCGTTCTCTGAACAAAATAACGGTGTATGTAATAGCAGTTTGTTTTCCATGTTCTTTGCTACGTATACAATATACCACACTCACTACGACATGGTTTTATAGACCACATATTCTAATCCTAAAAAGGAGCCGTTTCCTCCTACTTTTTTTTTTTACCTCCATTTATTTTATTTTTTTACAGGGAGGAAACCAGGGGGAGCCCAAGACAAACATCACTATTTTCAGCTCAAGGGACCCCCGAGTACCGATGATAACAGGTTTAAATCTTCCTCAGGGGAAACAAAATGGCTGACAAATCTCAGGCCAGTAGGATACTGCAACATCGGTTGAGGCTTCCCGTTGGATGCCCATTTAAATCCCCAGGATTTAAAACCAGGAAGTAATACCCGTTCATAACTCGGGACTTGGGAGTCCCCAGAGCTGAAAAAATAGTGCAGTTCAGCTTCGGGTATTCCCTGGTTCTAATCCTGTAAAAGAAAAATGGGAGGTTAGGGTGAATTGCTCCTTTAATATCGTTTATCACACACACACACACACACACACACACACACACACACACACACACACACACACACACACACACGAAAACTATAGGAATACAAATTAATTCAGAGTTCTTATTTCCCACTTCATTATATTTCTTCTACGCTCTGTGCGATGAGATCATGCCCCTCTGATGTCATCATGTATTGTAACCTACTCTGCACTGTTCTGGGTCTATTTTTTTATTTCACTGCCAGTAGGTTGGCGAGTAGCAATGAAGCTATAATACACAGCATGTAAGCATGGGCGAAGTCCAACTGCATAGAATATTTAATAAGAAGAAAGCACTCAATGTAAATCGCTTCTTAAACATCTTAACATACCTTGAATTCTTACATTTGTTACTTAAGGTTTTGTTTCTGTAAAAGTTGAGCTTAAATCCTAACTGAACAGTGCAACAAATATACACCACATAACATGCAATATGTGAATTCTGCTAGCAAAAACATATGCTTAATTAAGGGGTGTGGAAAAATAGTCAGAAATAATGTAATCCCTGGAAAATTGATATGCCTCAGACATTAAACACTTCATTTCAGAATAAAATATGCAAACAAGTTGAAAAAGTAGTCTAAACAGTTTGGTTTTTTTGAAAAAAAAAAAAAATTAAAAAAAATGATATATATATATATATATATATATATATATATATATAATAAAGCAACTGTAAATATTACTGTATGTTCATTTGCATGTCTTAGACAGGTCTGCAACCCTGTCTTTCCCCATTGTCACCCAGCATACAGCACTTCCACTGCAGCAAGGGATTCTGGGAAATGACATGCAAATGAGCACTCAGTGCCACCTTTTTTCTCAAGCTCGTATTACACAAGCAGATCCTCAAGCCAATGCCTGCTGTTTTAAACACAGCTTTTAGACAGAGGCTGGGATGAGATGTAAAGCCATTAAACCCACTCACATACATGTTTCAACTTTGATGGGTATCATCAGTGTGAGGCTGGTCTTAATGGCTAGCAGGCTTGAGACTAGACAAGGTCTAGTCTCAAACCTGCTAGCCATTAAGACCAGCCTCACACTGATGATACCCATCAAGGTTGAAACATGTATGTGAGTGGGTCTAATGGCTTTGCATCTCATCCCAGCCTCTGTCTAAAAGCTGTGTTTAAAACAGCAGGCATTGGCTTGAGTAATACGAGCTTGAGACAAAAGGTGGCACTGAGTGCTCATTTGCATGTCATTTCCCAGAATCCCTTGCTGCAGTGGAAGTGCTGTATGCTGGGTGACAATGGGGAAAGACAGGGTTGCAGACCTGACTAAGACATGCAAATGAATATACAGGAATATTTACAGTTGCTTTATGCTTTACTGTGGAGGGTTTTTGTCACTTTTTTTACCCACCATAACCTTAATGACAGTAATATATATATATATATCAGGTCCAAAAAGCATTTATACAACTAAAATGCTGTACCAACACTAAATACAACGAATCTACACATATCCAGGACCAATAATGACAAGACTCATCATTGATGAGCAATACCCATCACCGAGATGTGCCCTTCACAATATAACCCACGGAGAGGCCCGAAGGCAGAAACAGAGGTGTAGATCAACTTCTGAGAACCATAACATTACCTTAATTGACTCTTTTGTTAGTCAACATCCTTACATGTATTATTATAATATGACAAAACTGAACAACTGTACAATTCTATAGGAATGTCTTCTATATGCGTAACAATGACATGGGTGAATGCCCCCTATTAACTCCAATCCTGTGAAAGAGGCCCGTCTGAATGGAAACATTGTCAGTTTTGCTGAATTCTGCACAATGTAGCAAACTGCTAAAAAGAAATGCCAAATTGAGTCAGAAGTCTCAAAGTGGTCATGCTGATACAGACAAAAGATTCTGGCAGGGACACAACTACCAGTGGTGCAGCAGGTGCACAACAACCTGAAGGGGCTTAGTACTGCAGAGGATGAGGTAACAGGATTTCTCAGGCTCAGTGCTGCACCTGAGCGGCCCACGAATATTCTTGCATCCCCTTTTACTAGTTCCGCATCTGGATTCTGGACAGATATATAGGTCTACAATATGGTCCAAATTATTTATATCCCGACCAACATGCTTAATGCTCCTGAGAGATACGAGAGAGAAACATGGGGAGGCAGGACCAACAAAGACTCGAGACATGACCTAAATCGGCAGGTCAAGTACAGGAAAATAGGCATCGGCTAGAGATCAGACAATCCCCTAACAACGAAGGAGCGAGTTGGCTACTATGGTTACTTGGTGGCAATTCATTAAAAGCACGTGCCTGGGGTCATCCTTCCCCCTCCTGTCATATGTGTCTAGGTTTCACTAATGTGAAATAGATTACCATATGGGAACATTGCGAATGAGCAATATCTTTTATGTACAGGTTAGGTTGCGCAAGTTTGGAGTATTTGATAAAAAAATGTTTTACACAAATTAAAAAGGGAGTGTACCACTGAATGCTATTTATCACAATCACATACAAGTGCTGCAGTGTTACACACAAATATACACAGTATTATCCCCCTGCCTCAATCAGCCGCCATCTACTTACGAGGAATAGACATCTATAGCTGCTACTTTCTTTTCCTGTTATTATAAAGAGAAAGATTGTTCATTACATATGAAACCTCCATTTAACTCATTCATAGCTACATCTCTATGACAAGCCAGTTAGGTTCCAAGGAAAGCCCGGATGTGTATGTATATATCTATTGTATTATACATCATAATCTGTCATAAAAATGAGGCTTCTTTGCATATTTATTTGGTGCTAGTTTCCCTTTTCATGTCTGGGGTAAAACGATGCACATTGAGAGCAGTGGTGATCAGCATCTAATAACCGGAGAGCTCCCTTTCCCTACAGGAGAAGGGCATGTCGCTTGCTCATTTGCTGGGAAGATCATTTCATACAGAAAACATATGCTATCATTTACTAGCATATGAACATTAAAATGATTGCAATGTGCACATTCCACGTACAACCGTGTTCTGACCCCGAGCATGGTTTAAGGCAAACAGCTTCTACAGACAATAAAAACAACAGGCTGAAAGAAGAAGATAAGCTCATGAATGTTTAAAGCTCCAGCAGACAGTTTGTGAAGTTTAGCAGTCTCAAGTTCTGCAAGTGTGTATCCTCTCTACATGTCTGAAGCACACAGGCAGCAAGACTTAACCCCTGTGCTGTAGGAACCCCTTTTATTTATCAGTCTGCAGACCCTGTTGACAAACTCAGGCTTATGTCAGCTATTGTGCTGCCATTTAGATTGTAAGCTCTTTGGAGCAAGGACTCCTTTTCCTAATGTCTACTTGTACGTATGAAGCGCTTATTGCTATTATGTGACATGTATTATTACCGCTGTAAAGCACTATGTCCATGGAAGATGCTGTACAAATAAACATATGCAAACACAATGAGGAATATACCATGGTAAAAAGGCATGTACGTTTCTTATACCTGATCCTATGGTTACAAGACTTCTGATGCTGCACATATGGATATGAAAATATTCTGCAGTGACTATTTATGCAGCCAACAATGAAGCAACTCCTGTGTCCCATATGAAAAGGATAAGAGACTATACAATTATATTATTTTATGTCAAACATTATTCAATGACCAATGAAGTTACTAAAAAGGTACATCAGTCATGTGTTACTGTAGGTGAGAAAAGTAATGTCTGTAGTTGTACGAGTAGTGGAGATTAATACACTGACTTTTTTAAATTTGTTTAAATAAGGAGAATACAAAATATAATGCTGGTGCTTTAACATACAGAGTAGATCTGCCACAGTAATTACCCATACATACAGTACAGCAAAAGGAAAAAGCAATGCATAAAGCACAAAGACCAAACAGCAATTACTGCTACAGGGAAGTTTACTTAAAGCCTATTAATACAAAAAAAGGACAATAATGTGTCACTGGAGGGGATCTGACGAAGGGGCTATTGCCCTGGGACTTATTGTCTTGCTCACTTTTTGGCATTAAAATGCTTTAAGTAAGCTTCACTTTAGCAGTAATTGCTTTCTGGTCTGTGTGCTTCACACATTATCTTTTGGATTTGACAGAATGAATTGAATGACACCCTACAGAGATCAATAAAGACATCTGCTCCCAGGGATAAGACATGATGTGACAAAACCAAATGTTGCTTCAGCCTTAACGTTACATAGCATTGTATCCAGCGGGTAATCGCTCAGTGTGTACAGGGAGACCCCATAACATACTAACACCAAGTTAATCTGCAACGCATTTGACAACTTTATCAAGGAGATGAAATGAGTTACCAGACTCCCAGCCACTAATCAAACGTGCCTCCCCTGGTAATGTCTACTGCAAATTACTGCCCCAATATACCTTCACCTCAATGTAAATAAACTTAGAAAGGATAACTCGCCCTGCAAGTACCAACCAACAATAACACATGACACTGCATGATGTTCTTCATCACACCGCAGCTCCTCCAATAATGATTCACCTGCTCAATCCATTAACTCCTCAATCCCAAACACTGATCCACTCACTCCCTTTATTCAGTGAGCGGATTTCCCATCCCCTCGACCCTTATTCACATATGCAGGTGATCCACTTCCTAATACCTGCACCTCCTCTCTCACAGCATCATCCTCACATCCCAGTATATATATATCTCCAGAGAGCATTTAACACGCAGAACTGCAATACTCTCTTTGGGATTACTATTCAAATCAGTCATCTTTCAGTGCCAGTGTAGTCTCCTTCAATGTCCCACCCTCCCATATATACACCACTTCAGTGCATGCACTGAATCCTGCATGCGACACCCATAGCACCCACCGTCACATACTGTATATAAACTCACTGTGCCACAAAGGGGCACAGATAGGGTTAATATGGCCCTGATCCCTCTTCCCCAGCACTGATACCATGGTCTCTCTCACCATAAATCATAGCCAGGCCAGTCTCATGCAGGAAGCGTGCCCGGCGGTGCTTGAATAGCCAGATGGTTAGGATGGTTAAGGTCAGCAGCAGGATGAAGGTGAGCAGGCTCACACTGTCCTGCCTGTGGCTTTCCTCTGCCTCCTTCTCCGTGGCGATCTCCTCCATGGCGCTGTCCTCAGCATGGATCCAGGGGATCCCAGGGATCAGGAGATACACGAGTCTGTGCATGCCAAGGGCAGAGGGAGCTGAGTGCTGCTGGTGACTCCTCTGCCAGCTCCCTGAGTCCTCCTCCTCCTCCCACCCTCAGCTCCTGCAGCGGCGGCTGCTGCTATGTTTAGCTCAGCAGTCACACTGGCGAGTCTGCTTCCTCCTCCCGGGGAGAATCTGTATCACCCACAATGCGCAGAATCCACCAACATGCAACAGCAGTGCAAATGAGAGGAGAGATCCAGCACAGCCTGCCCCTCCCAGCACAGCACTGCCCCTCCCAGCACAGCACTGCCCCTCCCAGCACAGCCTGCCCCTCCCAGCACAGCCTGCCCCTCCCAGCACAGCACTGCCCCTCCCAGCACAGCCTGCCCCTCCCAGCACAGCACAGCCCCTCCCAGCACAGCCTGCCCCTCCCAGCACAGCACTGCCCCTCCCAGCACAGCCTGCCCCTCCCAGCACAGCACTGCCCCTCCCAGCACAGCCTGCCCCTCCCAGCACAGCACTGCCCCTCCCAGCACAGCACTGCCCCTCCCAGCACAGCACTGCCCCTCCCAGCACAGCCTGCCCCTCCCAGCACAGCACAGAACAGCACTGCCCCTCCCAGCACAGCACTGCCCCTCCCAGCACAGCACTGCCCCTCCCAGCACGGCCTGCAGAGGCAGCCCCGCACATTGCACACACCCCTCAGGGGGCAGGGTTAAGGAGGGGCTGACTGCTTCAGAAATTGATTTATTATAAGTGCTGCTGCACTAGCGATCATCATGACACAGCTACAGTATGCAGGAGTGAAAATGAATAACCATAAACTCGAGCCCTATTTATTGTATATGTAACGGGGTACCCCCTGGTTACTAAATCTACCCTATGGGCTGGCAGTAAACCCTGGCATTCACAGGTCTGACAGTAGTTATTATGAGTTTTTCCCCTTCGTCCTTTGGTACTGCACTTCAGTGACGGCAGGGGGTGGCATATCCTGTTGTGGCTGGGCCAACGGGATGCCCCGACCCCTGGCTGTACTTAAGGGCAGGACCGCTCTAAAATTGGGTGGTTGTTCCTCCCTGGGAACCTGAGATTGGGGCCTACCCATGTGTTCTTACCTTCGGGGAGGAGTAGAGTGACTATACCTCTGCCTCCGCTAGGGAGGTGGGGAAGAGCTCGGACGGCTGCGGGTGCCCTAGGCCTGTAGTGACGGTCCAGGGACTATCTCCGGTGATACCTGAGAGCTGATATACAAGACTGTGGTCCGGCAGGTGACTGCTGAGTACCTGTACCTTACTGCACTAAGGCTGAGTCCATGGTCAGCGCTTAGGGCTGACCCGTGCTGAGGCGCACTGACGCTTGGCAGTGAGCCCCTGCAGCAGCAATGAGAGCGGCTTTAGCAGGGGCTCGCGCAGTCGTGCAGAGGCGTAGGTCTTACATTTTGTTTAGTTTCGGCGCTCATGGGAGCGCAGGGCCGGTCACGTGAGCGGTTCGCCCAATGAGGGCGAACCAGCTCCGTGACGTTACTGACCCGCCCCCCGACACGACCCCGGACGTCGCGCGAACTAAGGCCACGGAAAGCACCCGCTTTCCCTCAGCCTCAGCGCGCCTCCGCACGGCTGCAGTTACCATGGACTCAGCCTAAGAGTAGTAATAAACCTGTTCCTGTTTTGCAATATACCTCCTGCCTGGTGTGTGATCTAACGGGGGGAGAGTTACGATTCTACCGTGGGAACTCGCCTCCATATCCCTGGAGCCTACGGCAGGTGGTGTCCCAGAGTTACCGCGGACGACTCGGCCCTCCTGTTACCAGCAGGTATGCACCACATACACCCAGTTATGGCTCCGATCTGTGATTGGGGGGAGGGGGGCTGGGGGGGGGAGGGGAAACACCATTACAAATAGCCTTTGCTTTCCCTTTATCTTCTTGGACACATTCTTCATTTTAAAACCCTGATTTGGAAACGATTAGTCTAACAGCTTTTTTTCCCTTTGAGTGATTTCCTGAAACACGGTTTTGGTAACCTTTGTAGCTCATCCGTTGCCGATGTAACCAGGTCCCCTCTGTCCCGCGACCCCCCCCCTCGTTACCTTCGCTGCCGGGGGTCACTCGATAGACCCGCCGGCACTTCTGGAGGGTGGGGGGCATGCAGGGAGCGCTTCGGCGTTCCGGCGGCTCCCGTGCAGGGCGCCGCCATCTTGCTAGATTTTGCTCATGCGCAGTGAGTGCTCGGGCGGCCGGACTAATTGCGCATGCGTGAGGACAAGCGCGCGAACACTAGCCTACCAGGAGCGGGCTCTAAGCAGGGATTACGAGTCCCATGAGCCTTAGGGGACCCCACGTGACGCCAGGGAGCCAATAGGGCTGTAGAATCTCCCTGCAGAGGAGATTTAGATACATTTCGCGCCCTGGAGACCACGCTAGTCAGTCAGGACCAGGAAGAGCTAGGGGAAGGAGGTGAATGCAGGGGTCTGTGACCCACTGCATTAGGCCAGCCGCCCCTAGGCCCGAGTTAGGTCCTGAGCCCCTTACAGTTTGTGGTGCTACAGGGACAGGCCCTAGGTTAGGGACCTTGCCCTATTAGTGCCAGTGTCAGTTAGGGACACAGCGGACGCTGCGCTCCCCGAGAAGAGGCTTGGGCTCAAGCCTACGCCCCAAAGAGACAAGGACTATCTCCAGGGTGGGATTGCCCCCGGCGGACACTCGTGCAAGGAAGGTCCGGATCACAGACGGGATCACCAAGCGGCGGATCCTTTTCGAAGTTGATTGCAGGCCCGAGTGCAGGAGCACTCGGCAGGTACCTTCCTAAGTGCACCAACAAATCACTATATATATATATTCTCACATAGTGGCAGCGCTGACCACGGGACAAAGGGGTTAGACTGTGGACATGGTGTGGGGGTACACGGTGGTGGGTGCAAGGTACACTCCTAGTGGAGTGAATGACATTGGGACTACGGTCCATGGTGTGGAGTTGCCCCCTAGGGGGAGTAGAGTTACAAGTACGCAGTAGTGGTTACTGACAAATGTGTTACGTGTATGATTATCCTGCATATATATATAAACTGGTTATATATATCTCAGTGTATGTACTTATTGCATATGTGGGTCCTGTGTAGGCAACCTTCTACATTCCTAGAACCCTACACAGGTGGAGGCGCTGCAAACCAGATCGATCCGAAGGACTCACCCCAGGTTCCCAACAAGCGGAGGCTCAGGTCTCTTGTGAACCTACAGGTATATGCACCACACCTGGTAACACATAGGTTCCCCCTCACACACACTATATCTGTGCTTGGGGTAGGAGGAATACCCGTTACATTTTGAGGCGCTGCTGAGATCAGACCTGGGGTGCCCTATTCAATTCAGTATCATAAGGGATCAGCAACATGTTAATTCCCTCAAGTCAAGAGGTCCATGCTTGGGCCATCGCCACCCGGGAACCACCTAGTTACGTAGTGGCAGTAGGGAACGTTCCAGCGTTAGTGGCGGAAGGTGACATCCAGGACTCTCTGAGGAAGCTCCGGGGCCTAGATAAAGTATGGTACCGGGGCAGAGTGTTCGACTTTACTTTTCATTGGAGCGCCATACTATTCACTGTGGGGCGGGACATATGCCAAAAAACGGCCCCGGACACCCTGCTAGCCCCCGTGGCCCCGCCAGAAGGCTACCCCCTTATATACTCGGACTTACCTGAAATACGGGCGATGTTTTCATCAAGGGACACTACCCAGGTTCCAGATGAACCGTCCACCAGTACTTGGCCACCTACTGCACCAGTGTCAAGTACCCCAAACCGGGTAGACCGTCCCCCACCCAAAGTCTCCTTTACTCCAAGCGCTCTCACGGGAGCCACTAGTTGGGCTGACAGTCCGTCCCCTTCACCAGCACCCGCTCCCCGTGGGATGATCTCCCGGCCTATCAGAGACAGTAGGGTAACTAATGAAGGTTCCGTAATGGGGTTGACACTACCACAATTCGTAGAGGCCATCACCATGGCCTCCCAGTCACAAAACTACCGGAAACTCAAAGCCTTCTCTGGAGTACTTCCGACACCACAGGGGGAGGAAGGGATAGACTCTTGGAGGGAGATGCGTTAAAAGTCGTAGAGGAATGGTCGTGCACTGACGCAGTGAAAAGGCAGCGCATCATGGAGTGTTTTAGGACCCCCAGCTTCTACCATTGTAACCATCCACAGGGACCAACACCCAGAGTTGACGCCGTTGGAGATGGTGGAATTCCTGCTGGAAGCATATGGGCTAGCAGAAGATGAAGGAGCAATCTGGATGAGGTACTATAATCTCTATCAGAAGGAGGGGGGAGACTTGTCGGCCTTTATACACCGCCTGCAACTGGTCTTAGGAATCCTACTCAATCGTAAGTTGATTCCCGCCTCTAGGATGGATGAGGCACTTCGTAAACAGTACCTGCGGGGATCAAGCCCCATTCACCCCATAGCCAATATGATCAGCAGCAAACTAATAGAAGGGAGCCCCCCTACGTTCACCGGATTGCTGCGCCAGGTGAAAATTCATGAAGTACATGCCCTGTTACACTCTCCCGCAAAACCCAAGGGCCCCTCCGTATCAAAGGGAAAGTGGTCTATGGAGAAGAAGGAAGAATCTGCCGCCCCGTCCAAGGGGTACAAGCGAAAATCCTCCGATAAACCATCTTCCCCGTACAAGGTTCATCCAGAACGCAGCGAAGTCATTTGCTATAACTGCGGTAAAAAGGGCCACTTCTTCAGTGACTGTCCAGAAAGGGAGGACCCCCCAGAGGAAAAACCTCCCAATAGAGGAAATTCAGCCCGGTCAATGGTCTGCCGCGTACAGACGGCGGAGTTTGACACAGAACCCCCTACTGGACCCGAAGAGGCTCCTCCTGACTCCGGCCCCAATGATGACGCCTTACCAGGGGATGCTTACAGTCAAGTAGTCGTGCGTGTTGTACTGGAAGGGATCTATGCCTCTGCCCTACTGGACACCGGATCCCAAGTGACCATAATATACCGCAAGTTCTATGACCAGCACCTCAAACACTGCCCCCTGCGGTCGGCCGAACATATGAAGGTGAGGGAGTTAAGTACCGAAGACTACCCCATCGATGGGATTGTGAGGGTTCAACTGGAAATACTCCAACTGATCACCGGCAAGAAACACCCCATGCATGGAGAGGCAATTGTATGCCCTGAGCCCCAAGACCAGTGCAAGTATCCGATCATATTGGGGACAAATACTGATATAGTACGAGCTGTAATCAGAGCATACCGGAAAGAGACCAACGAGTTACCGATGGCCAATTCGCTCCTCGATCCCGTGCTACGAGAGAAGTGCAACCGGGTATATGCCGTAGAGCGTCACGGGGATCTCTACAATCGTCAACGCGGACTGACGACCATTTTACCAGGGGGAGTGCAACGTATGGCCGTCTGGTGCTGTTATCCCGATCGAGATGAGAATGATCAATTTTTCTCTCTGGAGAGTACCCCTGAGGAAGAGTTTCAGAGAGCATATAGGGTAATACCCGAAGTCAGAGAGTGGACGACTAAAATGAATCTACGAACCTACGTATATGTGCAGAATATCTCCCCATTCCCGATGGAACTCGATGCAGGACGAAGTATGGGTTGCATATATCCGGTTAGCCCTGTGGAAACAATACCCCAGGTGAACGCCGCTGCAGTGGGTGAGCGGTTAGTCGACCTGGACTTCAACTTCGGCGAGTCGACGTTGCCAACTGAGTGGAAAATCGTCTGACAACCAAGTTGAATAAACGACGGACTGTGTTCTCCACGAATGAGATGGATGTGGGTTGCAGTCGCAGCGCCCAACATGCCATTAGACTGAGTGATGCCACTCCGTTCCGTGAACGCTCTCGCCGCATCACCCCTAGGGATGTGGACGATGTAAGGAACGTCTTGAAAGAAATGGAGACCGCTGGGATTTTGACGGAGTCACTGAGTCCTTACGCCTCCCCATAGTGGTGGTAAGGAAGAAGAACGGATCCATACGACTGTGTGTCGACTATCGAACCCAGAACAATCGTACGATACCAGACCAGTACAACCTTCCTTGCATTGAAGAAATTCTGAATGCTCTGAACGGAAGCCAATGGTTCAGTGTTCTTGACTTACGATCGGGGTACTATCAGGTACCCATGAGTGCAGAGGACCAGGAAAAGACAGACTTCGTCTGTCCCCTGGGTTTCTACCAATTTACACGTATGCCCCAAGGCATATGTGGGGCCCCTGCTACCTTCCAACGACTGATGGAGAAGACTATCGGAGACATGAACCCTCGGGAGTGTCTAGTCTACCTGGACGACATCATTGTCTTCGGAAGGACCCTGGAAGAGCACGAATAGAAGCTGCTTAAAGTGATAGACCGTCTTGGGAAAGAAGGATTGAAATTGTCCCTCGACAAGTGTCGGTTCTGTCACACCTCGGTGACTTACGTGGGACACATCGTGTCTGCTCAAGGAATCGCCACCGACCCAGCCAAAGTAGAAGCGATCGTGAACTGGCCTCGTCCCGAGAATGTCACGGAGCTGCGATCCTTCCTGGGTTTCAGCGGGTATTACCGTCACTTCGTAGAAGGGTACTCTAGTCGAGCTAAACCCCTGAACAATCTGTTGAAGATATATCCCGAAGATACAGGAAGGAAGGCCACGTCGGCCTGTCAACCGTTTGGCGATAAATGGACGCCTGAGTGTGAACAGGCCTTCCTGAAGTTGAAGAAAAGCCTGACCGAAGCGCCGGTGCTTGCGTATGCTGATCCAGAACAACCATACGTTCTGCATGTGGATGCCAGTCTCAATGGACTGGGTGCTGTCTTGCACCAGAAGCACCCTGAGGGCCTTAGGCCCGTAGCCTACATCAGCCGCAGTCTGATACCCAGTGAACAGAAATACCCTGTCCACAAGCTGGAGTTCCTGGCTCTCAAATGGGCGATCACGGAAAAGCTCCACGATTACCTTTACGGTGTTACGTTTGAGGTAAGGACAGATAACAATCCCTTCACGTACATCACTACCTCGGCCAAATTGGACGCAGCAGGGCACTGATGGCTGGCAGCCCTAAACAATTACCAGTTCTCTCTGAAGTATAAGCCGTGGCCTCTGAATGTCGTAGCTGACGCTCTATCCTGACGACCGGGACTAAGTGCTACTCCAGATGATTATAAGTGGGAACAAATCCCAGGACCAGGGGTGCGAGCTATGTGTAGCACTGCCGCCATCATCAACGATCAAGTGGCCTCCTCAGAATTACGGGTTGCGGATTCCTTGGGATGCCAGTCGCAGGCTGTCCCAGCCGCCTACTGTGATCCGAAGGGGATGAACATAACTCATGACAAAGTGCTATGGTGGAAAGATCTGGTAGACTACCAAATACGAGATCCTGTAATTAGTATCATTAGGCAAGCCGTTGACAAGAAGAATCCAGCCCTTCTGAAGCATGCCCCCAATGACTTGGTTGCTTCACTCATGCGGGAAGTGGACAAATTCGAAATCGATAACTGTTTACTCTATCGGGTGGTGCAATATCACAACCACCCGGACAGACGACAACTAGTCCTCCCTAGGAACTTGCAATACATGGTGTTAAAGTCCCTACATGATGAGCATGGACATCTCGGTGTAGAAAAGACATTTGGGTTGGTCCGAGGCCGCTTTTCTGGCCCAAGATGCGAGAGGCCGTAGAACACCATTGTCGCTGTTGCTCTCGGTGTATACAACGCAAAACCCTACCTACCAGAGCAGCGCCCATGGGCCATCTGAAGTGTTCTGGTCCAATAGACCTGGTGTGTATGGACTTTCTGTGCATTCAGCCTGATAGCCGAGGAATATGCAAGGTGCTGGTCATCACGGACCATTACACCCGGTATGCCCAGGCCTTCCCCACGAAAGTCCAGAAAGCCATCACAGTGGCAAAAATACTATGGGAGAAGTACTTAGTTCACTACGGTCTTCCAACCCGCCTTCACTCAGACCAAGGTCGAGATTTTGAGAGCACTCTGATCCGAGAATTGCTCAAAATGCTGAACATTGCTAAATCACGAACGACCCCGTACCATCCTGAAGGAGACGCTCTGCCAGAACGATTTCATCGGACCTTGCTAGACATGCTCGGAACTCTAAAAGGTGCGCAGAAGACTGAATGGAGTCGGAACGTGGAGGCCCTGGTTCACGCATACAAATGTACCCGACACGAGTCAACTGGATTCTCCCCATACTTCCTCATGTTCGGATGAGAGGCGAGGCTGCCAGTGGATGTACGCCTTCGAGTCTTGACGGGTGGGATACACAATGCTACCCATTTCAAATACGTGCAAAGACTTAAAGACAGCTTGCAACAGGCTTACCAACAGGCTGAGAAGTGTACAGCTAAGCTGAATGCTGACAATAAAAGGCGATACGATCATAAGGTCAAACATCGGGAGCTTCGTCCTGGAGACGCTGTGTTGCTTCGCAATCTGGGAGACCCGGGAAAACATAAATTGGCTGACCGATGGAGAGATGGTGTATATGAAATAGAATCTCAGATGCCTGGCCTCCCGGTCTATCACATCAAAGACACTGAAGGCCGGGTAAAGGTATGGCACCGTAATCATCTTCTCCACATTCCACAAGTGGGAGATGAGGAAGCAGAAATTTTGGCCACACCACTGAACCGTGAGTCCGATTCCTCAGAAATTGGTCAAGAGACTGTACATGATCATACCAACCCTGAAACTCCGGAAGATCCTATGGAAGGACCCTCTCAAAGGGATCCTCCCAATGGAGGGGTATCTCCCGGAGAAGCTACGGGTAAAGGGCCCCGTAGGCCAACGCCTACTAAGGTGGCTCCAGCGGGCCAGCCTTTGGATCCACAAAGTCCATGCTTTGTGCCGAACAGAGACTGTTCAGAGACATTTCTCCCCTCAAGGGAAGAGGCTGAGCCTCAGGACTGTGCTTATTACTCCCCCGAGGGAGTTGCTGAAGAACAGCTCCGAAGGAGCCAAAGAGTCAGGTACCCTCAAAATCGGGTAACCTATGATCAAGTTGGGGCACCCCACTATGAGGCTCAGCAGTGGTCTCGTAGCAAAATACAGTCTGTAATTGTGATACTCACAGAACTATGCAATATCGTTTAAAGTCGATTGATGTGCTAAGTTGTATCTGTGTTGAGATGCATTTTTATTATATAACTTCTGTGTATAGTTATTTAAGTTGTGTCCCAAGCGAGGTCGTTGGGGTTTTTACAAGGGGGAGGATGTAACCAGGTCCCCTCTGTCCCGCGACCCCCCCCCTCGTTACCTCCGCTGCCGGGGGTCACTCGATAGACCCGCCGGCACTTCTGGAGGGTGAGGGCCATGCAGGGAGCGCTTCGGCGTTCAGGCGGCTCCCGTGCAGGGCGCCGCCATCTTACTAGAGTTCGCGCATGCGCAGTGAGTGCTCGGGCGGCCGGACCAGTTGCGCATGCGCGAGGACAAGCGCGCGAACACTAGCCTACCAGGAGCGGGCTCTAAGCAGGGACTACGAGTCCGATGAGCCTTAGGGGACCCCACGTGACGCCAGGGAGCCAATAGGGCTGTAGGATCTCCCTGCAGAGGAGATTTAGATACAATTTTGCACGCTGGAGACCACGCTAGTCAGTCAGGACCAGGAAGAGCTAGGGGAAGGAGGTGAGTGCAGGGGTCTGTGAACCACTGCATTAGGCCTGCAGCCCCCTAGGCCCCAGTTAGGTCCCGAGCCCCTCACAGCTTGTGGTGCTACAGGGACAGGCCCTAGGTTAGGGACCCTGCCACATTAGTATCAGTGTTAGTTAGTGACACAGCGGATGCTGCGCTCCCCGAGAAGAGGCTTGGGCTCAAGCCTACGCCCCAAAGAGACAAGGACTATCTTCAGGGTGGGATCGCCCTGGCGGACCCTCGTGCAAGGAAGGGCCGGATCACAGACGGGATCACCAAGCGGCGAATCCTTTTCGAAGTTGATTGCAGGCCCGAGTGCAGGAGCACTCGGCAGGTACCTTCCTAAGTGCACCAACAAATCACCATATATATATATTCTCACATAGTGGCAGCGCTGACCACGGGACAAAGGGGTTAGACTGTGGACATGGTGTGGGGGTACACGGTGGTGGGTGCAAGGTACACTCCTAGTGGAGTGAATGACATTGGGACTACGGTCCATGGTGTGGAGTTGCCCCCTAGGGGGAGAAGAGTTACAAGTACGCAGTAGTGGTTACTGACAAATGTGTTACGTGTATGATTATCCTGCATATATATAAACTGGTTATATACATCTCAGTGTATGTACTTATTGCATATGTGGGTCCTGTGTAGACAACCTTCTACATTCCTAGAACCCTACACAGGTGGAGGCGCTGCAAACCAGATCGATCCGAAGGACTCACCCCAGGTTCCCAACAAGCGGAGGATCAGGCCTCTTGTGAACCTACAGGTATATGCACCACACCTGGTAACACATAGGTTCCCCCTCACACACACTATATCTGTGCTTGGGGTAGGGGGAATACCCGTTACACCACTTTTGCATTGTTTTCTCTTTTAGACATTAGCAGCTAGCTAGCCTCTAAGGAAAGTAGTTGAAAGTAGTTGATTATGGTATTTCATTTGTAATATTGTGCAATTCACAGTTGGTGATTCTGGCCTAATTTTACAATGCAATTAATTGGTTTCCTAAATTCTAAACAAATATTGAAATACTTATGGTAGGTGGTTTTTTACAAATGTATACTTCAAGAAATGAAAATCTCTTTTAAAGCAGCAGTCCTCAATTTTGTGTGTGTGTATAAAATGGATGCCAACAGAAACCATGGGCCCAGGACAAATGAAAGGAGCAGCCCCCCCAACTCATAGCGCACCTACCACCAAAACATTTTTTTTTAGCACGCAACTTTTACTTAACTGTTTTCTTGTTATTGTTAATACGGAAGAGGGTGACTAACTGGGTGGGTGACTGTGTGGGTGGGTGACTGAATGACTGTGTGGGTGGGTGGGTGACTGCCTGGCTGACTGCCTGGGTGGGTAGTTACTGTCTGGGTGGGTGACTGTTTGACTGACTCCCTGAGTAGGTGACTGACTCCCTGAGTGGGTGACTGACTGCGTGGGTGGGTGACTGGCTGCCTGCCTGGGTGACTGGCTGCCTGCCTGGGTGGGTGACTGCATGAGTGGATGGGTGATGTGGGTGGGTAACTGCGTGCGTGGGTGGCCCCAATACCTTTTAAAAAGACCCCCAGCACATTTTAAAAAGACCCCCAGCACATTTTAAAAAGACCCCACACCCCCAATACATATACACAATACCCCCACCTCCCCAGTGCATATACAAAATACCCCCACCTCCCCATTACATATACAAAATACCCCCACCTCCCCATTACATATACAAAATGCCCCCACCTCCCCATTACATATACAATATACCCCCACCTCCCCATTACATATACAAAATACCCCCACCACCCCAATACATATACAAAATATCCCCACCACCCCAATACATATACAAAATACCCCCACCACCCCAATACATATAAAATTCAGACTTACCTTGGGAATGGTGTCAGGAGGATAGGCAGTGGAAATGGAGGGGGGCTAGTGGATGCGGAGGGGGGCTAGTGGATGCAGAGGGGGGCTAGTGGAAGCGGGGGGGGCTAGTGAATGCGGAGGGGGGCTAGTGAATGCGGAGGCGGCTAGTGGCGGAGGGCTAGTTGATGCAGAGGGGGGGCAGTGGATGCCGAGGGGGGCAGTGGCAGACCCAACATCCCCTCCTCCTCCCCCCCCCCTGCTCAAACAGTCGCCTGTGGGCGGCGGCGGTAACCGGAGGAGCACCAGGAGAGAACCGTACTTGCTTGACCCACCTCCCCGATCGAGGTGAACAGGAAGTCCTGTGCGCGCCAACCGCTGGACTCGCTCCACCCCCCCTGATCCCATCTCCAAACATGCCAGGCACCCCTGAGTGCCTACCTCCTGCCCCTCCTCCCACGTGCCTACCTCCTGCCCCTCCCCCGGGTGCCTACCTCCTGCCCCTCCCCCGAGTGCCTACCTCCTGCCCCTCCTTCCCACGTGCCTACCTCCTGCCCCTCCCCCCGCGTGCCTACCTCCTGCCCCTCCCCCGAGTGCCTACCTCCAGCCCCTCCCTCCCACGTGCCTACCTCCTGCCCCTCCCTCCCACGTGCCTACCTCCTGCCCCTTCCCGCGTGCCTACCTCCTGCCCTACCCCCGCGTGCCTACCTCCTGCCCCCTGCATGCCTACCTCCTGCACCTCCCCCCCACGTGCCTACCTCCTGCCCCTCCCCCCGCATGCCTACCTTCTGCCCCTCCCCCCGCGTGCCTACTTCCTGCCCCTCCCCCCATGTGCCCACCTCCCGCACGTGCCCACCTCCCCCACCCCCCGCACGTGCCCACCTCCCCCACCCCCCATGCGTGACCACCTCCCCCACCCGTGCCCACCTCCCCCACCCCACACGCGTGCCCACCTCCCCCACCCCCCACGCGTGTCCACCTCCTCCATCCCCCGCGCGTGCCCACCTCCCCCACCCCCCGCGCCACCTTGAGAAAGGGAATAGAGCCCGAAACGCGTTGGTGGACTATTGCTGTGGCTAGGGGGGACATTTAGTCCAATCTTTTTATGCAATAAATATTTTTGCTGTTGCAACCGTGAGCCTCCTCCTGGTCTTCTTGGCAGTGCACTGCCGTTTTTCTACCTGTTCCTGCTGCATCATCTGGTGGATTGCACACCATTCATTTATCTGCTGTGGGATACTCCTGGAACAAAAAGTGAGTCTTTTCTGTGGGTTGCCATACCCTGTTATTCTCACCATATGGGACTTTGTCTGTACTAATGTTTAGTGGTGCCAGTGGCATTAAGTACTAGTCCCCTAACCCTATTACACAGTACATTGGGACTTTTTCAATTGCAGACGTTATAATTATAAGGACTTGTTCTTCTGATGCACTGGCGTTCTATACATCTCATAAGTGGAGGAGCAAGCCCTGCCAACTACTAAAGGTGATTTGCTTGACCTATTTAAAAAATAAGGCAGTTAGTAGAAGGAGAAGTTCAGAAGGCAATTTCTGAACTGCAACAAGACATAAAAGAGCTAACAAAGAGGACTGATTGCTTAGCGGGCAAAGAAGATGAGGTTATCTCAGCCCAGAATGTAACAGACCCATGAATTGAAGAGTCTAAAATCACAAATTGATTTCCTAACTGAAGCCCAAGAGGACATGGAAAATGGTTCTACAAGAAGCAACCTCAGAGTGCGAAATATCCCTGAGACTGCTCTCCCAGAGGCACTAGAAAAGTTAACCTAGGGTTCTTTACAACTCCCTGATCTCCCAGAGAAAAAATTGATATTAAATAGGGTGCATAACGCTCTGGGGCTGAAAAAAGCAGACGAAGGATGCTGTCCTAGCTGCAGCTAGGCCCAAACCATGGGTGACCTATGAGGGGCATTGTAACAGGGACTTATCCCTGTTTTAAAGCTGCCTCAGAGCTCCGAATCCAGCAGGGAGCTGGTTAATTGCAGTCACTCAATTAACCCGTCTCCACCTGGCTAATCAGAGCTGTAAAAAAGCCTCCTGTGGAAAACTGCAAAGAGATATTTCCTTAGCACACAAGGGTGCTGACACAGGAGAGAGACAATGTCTTGAGCACACAGGCTATGCTGAGATCAAGATACCCAGACACTACTGACCTGAAGGGCCACCTGCTTAAGGTACAGCTTGAGACTTTGAGGTGATAGGCTGGTAAGGGGCTTTTCCTCCCAGTCTTGTAGAGAGGGACTGGGAAGTGAGTTAGCCCTTACCCAGGGATAGGTTTTTTGTTTATTTTGTTTTTGTATGCTCTGCATTGTTTAAAGGGGCAGGCTCAATAAAGCCATGTTTTAATTTCCCCAAAACAGTCTCCTTGTGTGTACGTCTGCACCTCCCTCCATCAAATTCAAATCTTCAATGATTTAGCACAAGCAACTTTAATAAAGAGAAACGACTTGAAGCTGATCACTATAAGCTGGAAAGAACAGATCAGGTTTTAGTGGGGATTCCCATTTAAATTCATAATATGGCACAGTGAAACCACTCTGTCTGTGAAAACCCCAGAAGAGGGAGAGAAAGCATTAATAGACCTGAGGGTGAAGAGCAAAACAAAATCTCCTCAGACGGCTGAAAAACCCTGTCTCTACCTCCCTCCATCCACTGTGGTCACAAACAAAGACCACTAAGGCTAACAGACACAAAGATCAAGCTGAGAGTCAAATAGACTCTGGGGCCTGACGGTTGGGAAAGGGAGTAGGCACGAGCCCAAAGAAGGGTGAGCTAAAAGAGGACATTCACTTTGATGTTAATGACATTGTTTCATCCCTGTCCAGGAGTCACTGTTCTGACGAACTTGGATTGTAGGTTTGCAGCGTTCCCACAACCCACCTCGCATCGGAGAGAAGAGTATTAGACACCTTGCAATACTGTTGGTTTAAGTGTTATAACTTTGTTTTTGGGGTCCTTCCTCATCCCCTCGCCACACCGTTGCCACCACCTCTACTTATTCCCCATCTACCTGTTTCCCAACCTCACTCGTATCCCTACCCATTTTTTAGGGATAAAGGAACCCCACCCACCATAGAGGGTATTACGTTCCCTACAGGGTTTATCTTGTCCTGCAGTCTCTCCAGATGTGTTCCATGTGGAACTTTCACCCTTTGATATTGCTTTTTGTTTCTTCCCCCACCCATATTTTAGTATTTTAACACGAAAAGTGTTTTATTAGAAAAGATACAACAAAAAAAGACCCAATTCATTTTTATACAGTTCATTGTACTGGTTTGTTAATTAAACATGTTAATGCAAGATGTTCAAGTTAGCTTAATTAAATGTTAGGCCTTGATTATACCAGATGCCGCTGAGGGGCAGCGCAATCCGATGACATCACCCTCATGCTGCCGCTAAGCGGCATCTTGAACAAGGAGAGGAGGCACTGGAAGAGACAGGCGAGCAGACAAGGAGGCGTGGCCGTGAGCGGTTCACCCTCATTGGCTGAACCCCTCACGTGACGCGTCCGTCGCCTGGGAAAAACCCTAGGTTTGACCCCTAGGTATTCAGAGCTCTACAAAGCTAACTACCCAGAATTTTTTTTGTCAATTAAGAGAGATCTGGAAGAATAGAACAAATACTGTATTTTGTGGATTGGTAGCATAATATCAGTAAAGATGAATTCCCTTTCTAAATTACTTTATCTATTTCATAGCCTTCAGTTCAGGCAATATCCTGCATGTGTGTTTTTTTTTAATAAATCAGTTCTGTAGTAAGAAAAAATACTTTTAGCATTTTCTGTTTTTAAAAAAACAACTTTGAAAGACCAATTTTCTTGTATTCTATTTTAACAAGCATGCTTGTTCCTATAGCAACGATTTACATTCCCCATATTTAAAGATGTCGCCAAACTTTGACGATCAATAGACGGAGAACAAATTGACCGGCAGCTAGGCAGTTCTTTAGGTAATTAGAGATTGCCCACATGAAACTATTGAAGTAAAAAAATAAATTAAAAAAAAAAAAGACTGAACTGCAGCTTTAATGTCCCAATCGAAGTTATGAGTGATATGCAAAGCAAAATGTATACATTTATCGGGGGAAAGAAAAAGCCAAGAGTAAAAAGAAGTGTACTTGGTGCATTAAAAACAGATGGTGGTCTAGCCTTGCCTAGCCTTTGCTAAACAAATATTATGCCGTAGCACAATTAAGCCATTTACTGGCATGGCATAGACCTACACATGTGATTAAATTGCTGGAGATAGAAGCAAGTGAGATCCCTGTGCAGAATATAGATTCATTATTGTGGATACCCCCAAACAAAATTGACCTATAGAAGTGTATAACCACCCAGTTATTACGTTCACTGTAAATGTTTGTGATGTAAAGGAGAAAAAAAAGGGGTTAAAGGGACAACCTTCGCTCATGACTCCATTATGGAGGAATGAGGAATTTCCCCCAGGATGTATACCAGGAAGGAATAATCTCTGGATCGCAAGAGGTATAATCAGGATTACAGATCCTATGTTTCTGGGGAAATGATATACATTTGAAGAAATACAAGAAAAAAATAATAGTCCATCTTCAGAATATTTCAGATATACACACAAATTAGGCATTTTATTAACTCAAAAATCGTACCACGAGGCAATACACATCAAACTGTATTTGAATAGATGTGCACAATAAAAACTCATCAGAAAGGGATGCTTTCAAATATATATTCTGTTCTGAGTTCTATACATAAGAAAGAAAAGCACTGATATATGACTCTGTGGGAGAAAGATGTAGTTGTAGGACAATACATTTCTTGGGATGACTGGGCAGAGATATGGGAGGCTGCCGCAAGCTCGTCTGTTTGCACCATAATTTAAAAAAAATAATAGGTATGATCATGATGAGGTGGTATTTAACACCGGACAGATTAGCACATATTTATAAAGGAGCAAGTGCTCTGTGCTGGAAAAAGTCTTGTTGCAGGGGTACATTATATCATATTTTCTGGACATGCTCAAAGGCTGGTCCTTTCTGGAGAAAAATTAAGAGAGATCTCACCAGATCGCTTGGTGTTATTGTACCAGTGGATCCTGTAATAATTATTTTGGGGAAACCTGTTCCAAATGTATCATATGCTACGAACAAATTAATTGCACATCTTCTGACAGCAGCAAGATGTAAAATAGCACTTCAATGGAAGCAGACAAATCCACCATCCTATCAGATCTTTCAGGAAAAAGTTCAGCATGTTCTAGAAATGGAAAAACTCACTGCATTTATAAACAATTCTACAGAAAAAATTGAAAAGGTCTGGAATCCTTGGATAAAGGGCCTTTCCAGAAGACCTATCGACAATACAAGATATATAAATCTAAACAAATGTATGCAGAAAATGACTAGGATTACTACTACTAGTGTCTCTTGCCGTCCTCCCTCCTCCCATATGTTGTTATTTGTACTGTTAAATATTATTTCTACTGTTAATATTATTATTATTTCTGTATTGTAGTGTTGATTTAATTATGTTGGTTTTATTGTCCCCCTTCCACCTTTTCCCTTTTTTGTTCTGTACCCACTCCCCATCCTGAATATAACTAAAACACAAATTTAAAAAAAATTGGAAAAAAAAAAACCCTATAGTATGCCTTTAGGGTGGAGGGAGGTTTAGCCATCCCAGTTCTAAAGGAATATTATGCTGCAGCACAATGAAAGCATTTGCAAACATGGCACTGGCCCCCAGGAGGAATAAAATGGGTAGAAATTGAATCCGCAGAAATACCACTGCCGACTATCGATGATCTGTTGTGGATTCTAAATGAAAAAATACCCAGAGAAGCGTATAAACATACAGTTATTACATTTTCGTTTCGGGTCTGGGATTTATGGGGCAAAAATAAGATCCTAACGGGTGCGGCTACACTCCTATCTCCACTTTGGAGAAATACGGAGTTCATCCTGGGTATGAGGCCAGGTCACAATACTGTCTGGATATCTAGGGGCATATTAAGGATAACCGATATGATGTTCTTTAATAGACTTAGGACCTCTGAGGAATTACAGGGTACATATCACTCTCAGAGTTGTTTAGGAACAACCAAATCATACACTAAATTTTAAGCATTGAGAGATAACTCCTCCTTCGAGAAGTTATGCTCCGTACGAAGGCATTAGAAGGGGCTGATCTCAGTATGGTGTTCTAAATGTAAGCAAAACATTATAATACAAGCTGTACCTGGCGTAACATACGCTGATCTAGAAGATCTGAAAGATTATTAATTAAACATTACGCTTTGTTGTCACCCCTTCCTGTAATGCCTTGCTGTCTCTTGTACCCTCTTCGCCACCTTACTCTCTCCTCCATCATGCCCTGCTCCTCTTTACACTCTCTCCTCCCCTCTTTGCACTCCCTGCCTTACTGTGTCTGCTCCTCTCTGTGCATACTAGAAAAAATGCTGTTGCACAATTAATCCAGATAAAAAAATCATTTATTGGTCAAAATTAGACATACAGTACACAGAGCAGTAGTACTCTGACGTGTTTCATCCTGGATAGCAGACTTTATCTAAGAGTAATTTTCGGAGGGCAGTGACCACCATTGCAACAGCATTTTTTTCTATCTATCACACCGGCTGGAGCATGCCGTTTTCAGCGTTGTATCCGGCTATTTGGCTCATCTACATCAGCATCACTCGGCACACACCAGGATCGGCTTGTGAGTACTTGCCAGCTGATTTCCATAGTGTGGGACATACGGTGGTAGTGAGGGTAGCGGCTGTGGGACTTCGTGTTTACTGTGTGACACGCTTTACGGCAGGTTCATTGGTATCTCGGTCTCGGTTTCCCTGAGTGAATCATTTTACACACTTGGAGTATAAGAAGCCTATTTGGGTTTATATAGCCTTAACATACGCTGTTTGAATCTAATCGAACTGAGAAGATAAATATTGTTCAATTTTTGCTGCTTTTCTTGGAGCATCAGTCTTTGGGGTTTGTTCCTTGTTTTGCCTACTCTGTGCATACTATACTCCCTCCTCTCCTACTCACCTGTCTCATCCTCTCCTTACAGTCTGTTTCCTCCCTTCCCTACTGACCTTGCTGTCTCTCCTCCCCTCTCTTTGTACTCACTCCTGCCCCATTTGCACACTGCTCTCCATTCCCTCTGTCTCCACCTCTGCTTGCTCTTTGTCTCCTCCTCTCCTTGCTATCTCTCTGTCTCCTCTCCTTGCTGTCTCTCTTTCTGTCTCTTCTCTCCTCCACTCCCTCCTCCATCACCATGCCCTGCTCCTCTTTGCACTCTCTCCTCCCCTCTCTTGGCACTCCCTGCCTTACTGTCTGCTCCTCTCTTTGCACACTACACTCCCTCCTCTCCTACTCATCCCATATGTCTCCGCCTCTCCTCTGTTACCTCCTCATATTCACCTTGCTGTCTCTTCTCCCCTCTCTTTGCACTCCCTCCTGCCCCATGTGCACACTGCTCTCCATTCCATTCAGATAGGGGGAGGAATATACAGCTTCACTGGCTGTCCCTGGGTGAGTGACAGGCGCTAAGCCAATCGCAGAAGGGAAGGGATGTGCAGCCACACTGGCTGTCACTGGTTGAATGACATGCCAATCAGTCTATCCCAGAGGGATGTGCAGACATCCTTAGAGTTTTGTATATATATATTTCACTGGGAAAGGGATATTGGTTCGGAGATCTCTGAGGAGGATTGGGCATAGATACGGGAGGCTGCTGCTCGTGCATCAATCTGCATCAAAGAAAAGTTATAAAATCTCATGATCTGGTACTTAACCCCCGGCTAGATTAACATTTTCAAAAGATCATGTGCACAATGCTGGGGAGGGCGCGGTCAGAAAGGCACTCTCTTCCATAGTTTCTGGTCATGTCCACAGACCTTTCTGGGTCAAAATAAGAGAACAGGTTAAACGGGTGTTGGGGATTGATATACCTAGTGGCCTAGTGATAACAATACTCGGCAACCCTGTCCCAGATACATTAATTGATCACTTCCTGACAGTTGCTCGTTGTGCCATACCATTTATAGTGGAAACAGATTGCGCCACCCCCACTTCAGGTGTTTATAAACAAAATGAGATTCGTACCTGAGATGGAAAGGTTGACAGCAATTTTAAATAACTCTATGCCTAATTTTTTGAGCTTCCGTGGATGTTGCTTCTGTGGATATCAGCTTTCCAGGAGGACTATCCTTCAATGCAGCAAGCAACAGACTAAAGATTAGCTGAGCGCAGGATCGGCCGGGGGTTAAAATTTCACTAGATGTAGTTTTTTTTAAGTTTTTGACATGTCAAGCTCTGGAGGCCCAAAACTATTTAAAAGATTGTTTATAGTATTAATATTCACTGCATGTATATGTTATACGTTGAAAACTTTTCTTGTTACCCTCCCTCCACTAATTTCTCTATCCCTACCACATTATACTTTGAAAGAATAAAAATGTTTGGGAAAAGAAAAAGTAAAGACACCAATCATGATAGTAACTACACACCCATTTCTTTAATAACCACAGATCTTAAGATATTAGTCATGAGGCTAAATCTGTATCTCACCCCACTACTGTTGGTTTTGTTCCAGAGAGAGGCTGGCAACAGTGTTCAAATATTATTAACCTATGTTTTCATCCTGGATGTCCAAAGGGCCTTCAACAGGGTCAGCTGGCATTTCTGCACCAGTCTTTAACTTTGGCGCAAGCTTTCGAATTGAGAGACAATACTTTTTACTGATTACTCATCCCAGGTTAAGATAGCTGGCAAATGGGCCCCATGCTTTTAGCATTCTAAGGCTGCGCCCTTACTGCGAGCAACCACACGCATGCGAACAGGACGCACCTCAATGAGGCAGGCCCTAGAGCGTGCAACGGCACGGGAACATTTTAGCAAACAACTGAATTTGTTTTTATTACATGACGGCCGGGTCACGTGAGCGCTTCAGCCAATGAGGGCGAACCAGCCTCGTGACGTCACAGCCACGCTTTCGCCAAACCTCCCCATCGCTGTGGATCTCAGGCTACAGATCGCTCGACCGACTGGCGCACGTTACGCCATGTGCTCCCTCGCGCGCGCGTGCCCATTATATCTGAGGCCTCGGCCAGGCTCCCTGCTTGCTCGCTGAGGCGGGCTGAGGCTCAGGGAAAGCGGGTGCTTTCCCTGGCCTTGCGGTTGCTTACCGCACGCGCTGTCAGGGGGCGGGCCGGGGGCGGGCACGTCACTGGCTGGGGGCGGGCCAGTGACGTCACGGAGCTGGTTCGCCCTCTTTGGGCGAACCGCTCACGTGACCGGCCTGTCGCGCCAGCAAGCAGGGGAATTTTAAATTCCCCTAAGACCTACGCTTCCGCGCGCTTGCGGAAGCATAGGTGAGCACCTACTAAAGCCGCTCTAATTGCGACTGTAGGGGCTCAGTGCTGAGCGGGAGCGCGCGTCAGCAAGCACTAAACAAGGCCAAGGCCTAAGGCCTTGCCCCCGCTGCCTGCTACAGCGTCCGCTGTGGCGGACGCTGCACTCACGAGAGCCCTCCCCGCAATTGCGCCGGGCCCGCTGCGAGGGGGGGGCGCAGCGCTTGCGCGAGAGCTACTCCTGCTCTCAATAGAATTGAGAGCAGGAACTCGCGTCGAGCGGCTAGGCACGCCCCCCGGCGGTTCAGCCAATGAGGGCGAACCTGCCGGGTGACGTCATGGCCGCGCCCCCGTCACTCCTCCGCCACGCCCCCCCGGTCTCTGCTCCTGCAGTGAGCTGCAGACCGGGGAATCGCCGGAACGCGCAGCCAAAAGCACGGGCGCGCATTAGAGCGCCGTGACCGGGGCCTTAGCCTAAGAGTTGCAAGGCAGGGGTTCCCCTTTTCCTCCCTCCTGTCTCACCTTGTCCTAAAACCTTTTTAGCTTCACAAACCAGACGTAACACCAATATTAACGGGTTTCCAGCAGGTGGTAAATAAAACAAGCTTTCAATTTACCTGAATACATGGATAAATTGATTAAGCAACCATTAACTTTCAATGGAACGTTAGATTAGATTACCTGTGAATTTATTTAAGAAAACCCCTACTACTCCAACTCCTAATAGCTTGGCGAGGAAATGGAAAGAGGAAGCTCTTGGCTCATACAGTATTGAAGGCTTGGCATATGTTGTTGGTTGGTCTTCTCTGGTTACAGAAGTGACACAGACCACAGGTACTGTAAGCCAATCCTGTTATCAAGTATTCAGGGTGTTTTTTTTTATCGTGTAAACTCAGTGAAAATGTCTTATTCTTCTTTTTGGTAACCACGTTTCCGCCAAGTGACCAAAAGAAATGCAAACAGCGTACTGAGGGTAAGAATTAGAAAAATGTATACATTTAATGTAGCTAAAAACAAATAATCACAATGTCCGACATAGGACCTGAAAGATAAGTATCAAGTACTATATGAAAACACAATAACTTTAATAGTATAAATGAACTAAATACTATATAGTAAAAAAAACTAATGATACAAAAAACACTAGCACGCATGAGAAAGCAATTCATTATATGTGCATAACAACAAAACTACTAAAATACATAAAACATGTACAACCACAAAGTGGATGTGCGAACCAGGAGTTCCAGAGCAATGCTGCTGTCAGCATGTGTTGATGGTATGTCTGGACTACACTCTCCAACAGCTGATGTCCCGCCAGAACGCAGTTGCGAAACGCATAGAGGTCACATGACACTGTTTGGTCCACGTTCCCATTGGCTGATGCAGCATAACCAGGTAATCCGGGCTCGCGGCATATCCGCTGTCAGAGAGTGACGTCCAGATATACGATCAACAAATCCCGACAGCAGCATTGCCCTGGAACTCCTGGTTAGCACACCCCCTTTGTGGTTGTTCTTGTATTATGCACTTTGGTCATGTTGTTGTTGTTGTGCACATATAATTGTTTTCTCGTGTGCTAGTGTGTTTTTTTTGTATCTTTTGTTTTTCTACTATATTTAGTTACATTTTACTATTAATTTTATTGTGTTGATTAATTAAAGTTATTGTGTTTTCATATGGTACTGGATACCTATCTTTTAGGTCCTATGTCGGACATTGTGATTATTTGTTTTATCTTCATTAAATGTATACATTTTTCTAATACGGATCCCCTGTGCACTGTTTGCATTTCTTTTGTTGTTTGTTGGTGGGAACTCCTTCGGGAGATCTCATATAGGAGGTGTAACGGTGTTTCCCCCACCCAATCGCAGATAGGGGCCATTACAGGGTGTATGATGCATATACCTGCTGGCAACAGGAGGGCTGAGTCGTCCGCCGATGGTAGTGGGGACACAAGAACAGGCTTCTGGGGTTCATACCCCACATATCTCCTTAGCAGTGCAGCGCCTCCATCTGCCGTAGGCTCCAGGAACTGAAGGTGATGTCCCACGGTAGAACTTGTTATCTCTCCCCCCCACCCCCTCCCCAGTAAGGTCACGCACCAGGCAGGAGGTATATTGCAAAACAGGAACGGGTTTATTACTACACTCTGCAGTAACAGTTACACAGCAGTCTTCTGCCGGATGCAGTCTGTCAGGTCAGCTATCACTGAAGATGGTCCCTGGACCGTCACTACAGGCCAAGAGCACCCACAGACGTCGTAGCTCTTCCCCACCAGAGGTATGGTCCACACTCACTCTCCCCAGAGGGAAGAGCACATGGGAAGACCCCAATCTCAGGCTCACAGTTGTGTGACCCTCCTAACTCAAGTAGGGGAAGGAACTACCACTAACTTTAGGGCGGTCCTGCCCTTAAGTACAGCCAGAAGGCGGGCACCCCATTGTCCCAGCTACAACAGGATGTACCACCCTCTGCTGTCACTCAAGTGCAGTACCAAAGGTGAGGGGGAAAACCCCATACCAACTACTGGCAACCTGATAGTACCAGGGTTTACTGCCAGCCCATTGGGCAGAATACTAGTCAGGGATGACCCTGCTACAGAGGTTTGGGAGCATCTCCGGATGCACAGCTGCAAGGTGCACACCAAGGCGCACACTACTAAAGACAGCACGAGTGCAGATTCCTTAACTTACGTTTCCTCCAAGCTTAAGCTTTTAAACACAGGTAGACAGTTGCTATAATTGATAACTTGGTGATCCGTTTTATGTTGTTTTCTTTCTGTTGGGG
Organism: Ascaphus truei; assembly: GCF_040206685.1. NCBI lineage: Eukaryota > Metazoa > Chordata > Amphibia > Anura > Ascaphidae > Ascaphus > Ascaphus truei. The sequence goes on from NC_134485.1 coordinate 250,031,453, forward strand.
TGGGTGTGCCAGTGAGAGAATGGCTTTGGTACAATCAGTTGACATATTAGATTATTACTCAATAGAATAAAGATTAGTACTCAAAATAAACCATATTTTAAGAGCTTTCTATTCACGTTAGATAATTCAACTGAAATCCCTACGGCTTCTGCACAGCGGCAGAGCAAAGAATCTGTTGACTACAAAACAGAATTCAGTCTACAAGCCTTGTGTTATTTTGCACTTCAACTCTGTGCTAGTCTTTACATAAATGAGCATTCGACTCCATTGGGTGAAAAGTAAGAAAGGAAGCTATGCTTCTGTTTTGTAAAGCATAATTAAAGCTATATTTTCAAAAAATAGCTTGCAACAGTTGAAAAATGAGGAATAGGAACCTTTTGTTAGACAAACACTATCTATAGAAGAGATGCATTTGCGTGTATTTTCTATAAGGAACTCAGCAGCATTCACAATTGTGAAACACAAGTACAATACAGGCAGTCCTCGGTTATCCGACACAATGCGTTACTCAAAATGGCGTTGGATAGCGAGACGTTGTAAAGCGAAACACGTTTTCCCATAGGAACACTGTTTAAATGAAAGGTTCCATTCCTGAAGGCATTTTTAACACTAAAATACACCAAATATTTTATGCAGGCAATAAGATATGCAGCACACACATACATAATATAGTGTATATACTGTATCTTATACTATATTAGTGAAAGCACTGTATGTTTGCCTGCCTGCCTGGATGTCCGGTGTCCCTAGGGGAAATCTCATTGGTCCCTTGGCCCGCCCGCCCCCGCACAACTCTCATTGGCCTGAGGCGGAGTGACGGGCCAAAGGACACACAGGGACACACACACACACAGGGACACACACACACAGGGACACACACACACACACACACGGACACACGGACACACGGACACACAGACACACACACACAGGGGGGGACACACACACACAGTGACAGACACACACACACGGACACAGGGACAGGGACACACACACACACAGTGACAGACACACACACACAGTGACACACACACACACACACACACACACACAGGGACACACACACACACACACAGTGACAGACACACACACAATGACAGACACACACACACACACACACACACACACACACACACACACACTGTTACATACATTAGCGGGGCTCACAGTTAGCAGCACCCGCGCGCACCTCCTCCTCTCCCCGTGTCTCCCGCGCTTTCACCCCGACCCCCCCCCTCCCCCGGCGCAGCTACATTCAGCGGGACACACACACACACACACACTATTATTACCCCTTCAGCGCCCCTCCCACCCCCCACCCAGTGTCAGCGGCCGTGCGAGACCCCCCCTCTATATCTCCCACCTCTCCCCCCCCCCCACACATATACATGCCCCCCCCTCCCCGGCGCTACAACTCACCCCTTCCCCGGCGGGGGAACAGCCAGTGGCCAGGCAGGCTGCCTCGCGGCGCCGAGTGCCAAAGATGGCGGCGCCCGGGACACAGCTGGGGAGCGGCCACAACACGCTGCCTCCCGCCTCAGATCCACGTGGGACCTGCCGGACGGGTGAGTGAGCGGCCTTCACCTCCCCTCACCCACCCCTCACCCCCCCCTCACCCCCCATCACCTCCCCTCACCCCCTTTCACCTCCCCTCACTCCACGTCTCCCTTCCACCCCCCTTCACCTCCCCTCCACCCCCCCCCCCTTCACCTCCCCTCCACCCCCCCCCCTTCACCTCCCTTCCACCCCCCCCCCTTCACCTCCCTTCCACCCCCCCCCCTTCACCTCCCTTCCACCCCCCCCTTCCACCCCCCCCCCTTCCACTCCCCCCCTTCACCTCCCCTCCACCCCCCCACCTTCACCTCCCCTCCACCCCCCCTTCACCTCCCCTCCACCCCCCCTTCCCACCGCCTCCCCCCCCTTCCCACCGCCTCCCCCCCCCTTCCCACCGCCTCCCCCCCCCCTTCCCACCGCCTCCCCTCCACCTTCCCACCGCCTCCCCCCCCTTCCCACCGCCCCCCCCCCTTCCCACCGCCTCCCCCCCTTCCCACTGCCTCCCCCCTTCCCACCGCCTCCCCCCCCCTTCCCACCGCCTCCCAGCCCCCCTTCCCACCGCCTCCCCCCACCCCTTCCCACCGCCCCCCCCCTTTCCCACCGCCTCCCCCCCCTTCCCACCGCCTCCCACCCCCCCCCTTCCCACCGCCTCCCACCCCCCCCCTTCCCACCGCCTCCCACCGCCTCCCACCCCCCCTTCCCCCCGCCTCCCACCCCCCCTTCCCACCGCCTCCCACCCCCTTTCACCTCCCCTCACTCCACGTCTCCCTTCCACCCCCCTTCACCTCCCCTCCACCCCCCCCCCTTCACCTCCCCTCCACCCCCCCCCCTTCACCTCCCTTCCACCCCCCCCTTCACCTCCCTTCCACCCCCCCCCCTTCACCTCCCTTCCACCCCCCCCCCCTTCCACTCCCCCCCCTTCCACTCCCCCCCTTCACCTCCCCTCCACCCCCCCACCTTCACCTCCCCTCCACCCCCCCTTCACCTCCCCTCCACCCCCCCACCTTCACCTCCCCTCCACCCCCCCTTCACCTCCCCTCCACCCCCCCTTCCCACCGCCTCCCCCCCCTTCCCACCGCCTCCCCCCCCTTCCCACCGCCTCCCCCCCCCTTCCCACCGCCTCCCCTCCACCTTCCCACCGCCTCCCCCCCCTTCCCACCGCCCCCCCCCCTTCCCACCGCCTCCCCCCCTTCCCACTGCCTCCCCCCTTCCCACCGCCTCCCCCCCCCTTCCCACCGCCTCCCAGCCCCCCTTCCCACCGCCTCCCCCCACCCCTTCCCACCGCCCCCCCCCCCCTTCCCACCGCCTCCCCCTTCTCCCCCTTCCCACCACCTCCCCCCTTCTCTCCCTTTCCACCACCTTCCCCCTCCTCCTCCTTCCCACCACCTCCCCCCTTCCCACCACCTCCCCCCTTCTCCCCCTTCCCACCACCTCCCCCCTTCTCCCCCTTCCCACCACTTCTCCCCTCCCCCCCCCGCTCCCCTTCCCCCCCCTGCTCCCCTTCCCCCCCCTCCGCTCCCCTTCACCCCCCCTCCGCTCCCCTTTCCACCCCCCCCTCCGCTCCTCTTCCCCCCCCCCTCCACCTCTTTTTCCCCTTTCCCCTCCCACCCCCTCCCACACTTCCACCCCCTCCTCTAACCCTTCCCCCCCCTCCTCTAACCCTTCCCCCCCTCCTCTAACCCTTCCCCCCCCTCCTCTAACCCTTCCCCCCCCCTCCACTAACCCTTCCCCCCCCTCCTCTAACCCTTCCCCCCCTCCTCTAACCCTTCCCCCCCCCTCCCTCCTCTAACCCTTCCCCCCTCCTCAACCCCTTGCCCCCCTCTTCCACCCCCTCCTCCCCTTCCCGCCGCCCTTCGCCTTCATGCCCGCCTTACCGCCTCCCCACCCCCGCCTCTGCCTTTCACCCGCCCTTACTCCGGCCGCCTCTGCCTTTCACCCACCGCCTCACAGCCGCTGCACGCACTCAACAGACACCCGCCACACTCGACACATACCTGCCGCCACACACACCTGCTGCCTCCCGCCCCTACGCACCGACATCACTGACCCACCGCCTCACACCCTAGCAGGACCCCCACTCACAGACAGCACTCACAACCCACGCGCCAGCCGCCGCCTCACACCCTTGCAGGACCCCCACTCACAGACAGCACTCACAACCCACGCGCCACCCGCCGCCTCACACCCTAGCAAGACCCCCATTCACACACAGCACTCACAACCCACGCATCACCCGCCGCCTCACACCCTAGCAGGACCCCCACTCGCACACAGCACTCACAACCCACGCGCCACCCGCCGCCTCACACCCTAGCAGGACACACGACTCAGATTTTTACATCACTTATGGCACCAAAATATACATTGTACTGTGGTGTGGTTACAATAAACCATTTTTATACAACATCGTATTACATTTTCTTCCATCTTTCTTTTCAATATTATTATCCAACCTTTACAACAAACAGTCACCTATTGTTCCACGATTTATAAATAATACTACCTATTACGCATTTACATCCCGGGCAACGCCGGGTCTCTCAGCTAGTTATATATAGAATATAACATAATAAATAATATATTATATAGTATAATATATTATATAGTATAATATTATATATATACGCTCTTACGACGCTTTGCAACTTGTTTATGTGAATGTGTATATATATACACACATACACAACGTTGCAAAGCGTCGTAAGAGCGTTGGATAAGCCATTTTGGTGTTGTAAAAATGAACATAGGTATGCATTGCACAGCGTTGGATAAGCCATTCGTTGTAAAGCGAAGCGTTGTAAAACGAGGACTGCCTGTACATTTTCCCTACATTTGTATCACATTTTTTAATTCTTCTTATCTTCTATATTTAGATTTTAATTTGAAATAATATTAGTGTAACGAGACTGGATTACTTATTGTTTTCATTTATGTACTCTACGGTAGATGCATAAAGTAATCTGCAAGTCGGAATTGGAAATAAATCTTTGCTTCCTATATGATTTCAAAAAGGAAATAAAAGATCCCCTGGCAACACTGGATATTAAAGTAGTATGGAGCTCACCGGCCTAAACAGATGGACGATGGTCACATGTCCTCCTAAAAGACTTTGGAGACATGAAAATCAATGAGCCAACATAGTACTAAACAGCATGTGACTGCTAAATAAAATCCACTGTAGTCATTGATTCTTTCTTTCTGCCAAATTGACCAGGATGAAACTGCTTAGTCAGAGATCTGTGATTAAACTTTGTTTGATTGGAAAATCCCAATAGTACTTTCTATCTTCAGCTCACATATATTGCTGCACCTGTTAACAGTGGCCTTGTATTGTTATAAAGCACGAAACTGTGTAAATCTGTAAAGAACATTCTGTAATGGGAGTGTGAACATTGTCTTCTACTTGGTGTTTCTCTTAACTCCTACTACCCGTGTCCTTCTCCTTTTGCTCCTATCTTATACTGTACACCCGTTAACATTCTCAAGGTCCAGTTCACCAAATAACATTCAATCGGAAGATAACCCCTAAGATCTATTTGTGGGTATGGGAACAGTATTTTCTCTGAGTTGCCTCTTTAAGCGAATTCCTTTACAAGACATCTCAGAAAACAAATGTTACATTCCTTAAAAGCTCAGCATAGCAATATATGCAAACATCCCAGCATGCATTATGATAGACACTATTATCTGTTTAGTATTTGACTATCTATCTATCTCTGTGGTACTTGCCAGCGATTATCAAGGTTTTGCATTATGTCCAAAAGCCAATGTCTGCAACAAGAGTTTGTCAGATCCTTGAAATGATGCAATGTTTTCTGCTTTTGATACAGCAATCATTTGTATTCTTATTATTTTATGTATGATGAAATATATTTCATAGCCTCTGAGTGTGAGAAACAATAAAAATAAACAGTTTTCTATATTAACATATATGGGGATGACAGGTAAAGAGGTCCCAGCTCGAAGGAGTCTGACAGGATGTGACCTTGCATGGTTTCTGCAACCATTGTAGCTACAGTAACATCTTTCAGTTGTCTCAAGCAAGAATCTGTGAGCAGTGGGGAGAGGTGTGGATGCAGTTCATTAGTCTGTGGGGAATTGCTGAAAGAGATCAGTGTTCTTTTCTGACAGCCTCGCTGTTTTCTCTTGTGCTGAACGTGCATATTTGCAAAAGGAGCCAGAGAAAGGCCATTTAAGCTTTGTGATTCAGTCCCTTTCTTGTGGGAGAGGCACAAACAGAAACCTCTATCTTTAGGAAATTGTGTGGTTGGGATGCATACGGTTGTAATGGTGTTTCCCCCCCACCAATTGCAGATAGGGGCCAACATTGGGTGTGTGTGGTGCATACCTGCTGGTAACAAGAGGACTGAGTCATCCGCAATGACTTTGGGACACAGGATCAGGCTTCTGGGGTCCATACCCCAGATAATACTTAGCAGTGCAGCGCCTCCATCTGCCGTAGGCTCCAGGGATGTATGGAGAAGATCTCCCAAAGTACAACTTGTACTCTCCCCCCAGTTAGATCACACACCAGGCCGAAGGTATATTGCAAACAGGAACGGTTTATTACTACACACTTGGCAGTAACACAGCTACGCAGCAGTCTTCTGCCGGTTACAGTCTCTTTACTCTCAGCTATCACTGGAGATGGTCCATGGACCGTCACTACAGGCCAAGGGCACCCGCAGCAGTCCTAGCTCTTCCCCGCCTCCCTAGCGGAGGCAGAGGTATGATCACACTCCTCCCCGCAGGGAAGAGCACATGGGTAGGCCCCAATCTCAGGCTCCCAGACGTGTGACCTTCCTTCTTCGGGGGAAGGAACAACCTCCAAATTTAGGGAGGTCTTGCCATTAAGTACAGCCAGGAGGCGGGCACCCCGTTGTCCCAGCTACAACATGATGTACCACCCTCTGCTGTCACTCAAGTGCAGTACCAAAGGTGAAGGGGAAAACCCCATACCAACTATTGGCAAGCCTGTAAATACCAGGGTTTACTGCCAGCCCATTGGGTAGAATAGTAGCCAGGGGGTACCCCGGTACACGGTATCAGTATATATAATGGAATGGAAGCTAAATACGGGAACTAACCTATCTATCACTGCATGTATAGTATTTTATTTATTTCTCAAAAGTATTTCCAGGAAGTAATTCATTGAGAGTTACCTCTCGTTTTCAAGTATGTCTTGGCATAGAGTTAAGAAAACAAATAATACATGGTTACAGATACATAGTTACATAAGTGAACTGGGTATACATTATATACAAGACATTGCATGCACAGTTAGGGATAATATATATTATAGGCATATGTAACAGTTACAGACCAGATTAAAATGTGAGACAGCTTTTGTTTTGAAAGAACTTAGACTGGTGGAGGCTGTGAGAGTCTCCGGTAGATTGTTCCAGTTTTGGGGTGCACGGTAAGAGAAGGAGGAGCGGCTGGATACTTTGTTGAGCCTTGGGACCATGAACAGTCTTTTGGAGTCTGATCTCAGATGATAGGTGCTGCATGTGGTAGGGATGAGGAGCTTGTTCAGATAGGTGGGTAGCTTGCCCAGAAAGTATTTGAAAGCGAGACAGGAAAGATGAACTTTGCACCTAGACTCAAGTAATGACCAATCTAGTTCTTTGAGCCTTTCACAGTGATGTGTGTTGTAGTTGCATTTGAGAACAAAACAGCATATTGAATTGTAGAGGGTATCAAGTTTGCTACGGTGGGTTTGGGGTGCCAAGCCATATACAAAGTCCCATAGTTGATAATTGGCATTAGCATCCGCTGTGCGATACGCTTTCTGACAAGCAGACTTAGGGAGGATTTGTTCCTGTAAAGTACACCTAGTTTGGCCTAGGTTTTGGAGGTCAGGGTATCAATATGCATCCTAAATGTTAAATGGGAGCCAAACCATATGCCCAAGTATTTTAAACTAGTAACAGTAGTTAGGGTGTTATTAGCATTGGTTCTGATCTGGAGCTCAGTCATTGGAAGCTTTAAAAATTTAGCCTTGGTCCCAAATACCATTGTTAGTCTTGTCAGTGTTTAAAAACAGTTTGTTTTGGGAAATTCAATTTTCAAGTCTCAAAAAGTCAGGTTGAAGTATGTGTTCAAGGTCGGAGAGGCATATAAGATTGTGTCATCTGCATACATGTGTATTGAGGCTTCCTTACAAGCTGTAGGAAGATCATTTATGAGCACTGAGAAGAGTAGGGGCCCCAGAACAGAGCCTTGCCCGACACCACAGGTGATATCCAAGGGGTTGGAGTTAGAGCCTGAGATGGACACATATTGGGATCTACCTGATAGGTAGGAATGAAACCAGTTTAAAGCATTCTTCCCTATTCCAGAGCACTGGAGTTTGTTAAGCAGGGTAACATGACCAACAGTATTAAAAGCCCTTGCAACATCTAGGAATACTGCACCAGTGAGTTGTCCCAGTTCCATTCCACACTGGATTTCATTGCAAACTTTTAGCAGGGTAGTTACCGTGGAGTGTTTGGGGCGAAAGCCAGACTGGAATTGACTAGGGAAATTTGTCTTAGTATAGTAATCGCTTAATTGGGATAGTATGTAGCAATGTTAATATCGGGTTGCAATAACACACCGTGAGATATTAAATTGTGGGTGCTATAGTAATACAATAATTTCTTATATGTAACGGTAAAGGTCAATAGGTCCTCGACCTCCCCAACAGGTCAGGTTTTAAGGATATCCCAGTCGAAGACAGAGCCACTGATTGAAACCTCATCTGTTGAGGGCCTTAAAGCAGCAGTTCAAGCTGCCGTTTAAAAACAAAATAAAAATTATTTTTTCCATTCAATATGTGCATCAATACAATCTACACACTGACAAGTGATTAGCTAAGTTTCCGATTGATCCGTTCTCCTGTGATCGATCTGTGAAGATTAAGCTCGGGATTCACTAAATGGCTGTCAGTGCAACAGAAGAGGAGGCAGTAACTAAATACAATTGGTGCACTGCTAGAGAGAGGGCAGGGCTCAAAAAGGGGTGTGCCAGAGCCTGTTCAGAAGAGGAAGGGGATGTTACTTTGTAAATGGTTGCTATAGGAACACAAAATGCTTGTTACATTATAATCCATTACATTTTTCTTTAAAAATGTTTTTTTTGAAATGTCACAAGTTTTTTCTCATAGTACAGAACTGATTTATTAAAAAAAAACAAAAAAAAAACATATAGGATATTGCTTGAATTGCAGCTTTAAAGATGCAGCTCCAAATTCCGTTGCATTCTTGCTATTGCTGCACCACTTTACTCCAGTCAGTTATTACCTCTTAAGTGGCTCTTGACCAAAGCAGTAGGTGTTACATATTCCATAATGTTTGTTATTATCCTTTGCACATTTAAGGGTTACAGGATTAAGTGTTCACAGCTAGTCCACCTTATAAATTAGTAAGGAACTGTTTATAATAATCTCAAAGATATTGTACGGCCGAGTGATGTAACTTTTTCTATCTCCATTATATATAGTTCCTTACATGTCAAATAGTAAATTATGATACTTGTCAGATTGGGGGCTTGGTGCAAGTTTACGTGTGATTGAATTTGCAGAAGTTTGGACCTTTTTGTGTGCTGTGTTACAAACAATTCATTGGGGTCAGTAAAAGCAATAGGTTTTTTTTCTAGGGGAGGACACAATAGTCTATTTTTGCAAAATGCTTGTGTCAAAATCTAGCACCACATTTTTCACACATTGGCATGTTTCTTGAGCGCCTCAGCACTTTAAATGATCTGATCACAGTGGATACAAAGCTATGAGCACCTGGAAATCACGATTCTATTGCAATCCCAGGGAAACATATAACTAACTATACATCAAAAATACATTACTGTGCTACTTATTCACCTCCAATTTTTCAATCAGCCGTATTAATATTTGGTAACGTATGTAGCCCCGGTCCCCTGCGGCTCCTAGAGACCCCCCTCCTTTGTGGCAGCGTGTTCGCGGGTGCCGCCGGAGCCAGCGACGGACCCGCCGGCTGCTTTCAAAGGTGGGGGCCGGAGCAGGGAGCGGTCCGAGCCTTAGGAGGCTCTGCGGCGCACCCGGCTAGCGAGGGCCGCCATTGTGGCTGCGCGCGCATGCGCCGTGATCGCGCATGCGCAAATAAGGGTAGTGAGCTGCGGCGGCCATTAGACAGTCGCGCATGCGCAGTTGAATCGCGCACGCGGCCCCAATGGTATAGAGGCCTCCACAGGACTACAATTCCCATGAGGCTAAGGGAGGAAGGCACCAGGTGTCCCAGAGTGGCCAATAGGGCTGGAGGATTGCCCTTCAGGGAGAATGGATACATTTCGCCGGGTTTGGAGCAGAGAGTCAGTCGGCGCCAGGAGAAGCTAGAGGAAGGAAGTAGGGTGCAGGTGTCAGTGACTCCCTGCACTAGGCCAGCAGCCCCCGAGGCCCCAGATAGCCCTGAGCTACCCAGTAGTTTGAGTTGTGTCAGGGACAGGCCCCAGGTTAGGGACCCTGACCCTTACTATCCAGAGCCAGTTAGGGACCCAGCGGACGCTGCGCGTCCATCCAGAGGTTTGGGCTCAGACCTTCACTGTTGCTGCAGCAGCCATCCGGGTGGGATCGCCCCAGACGGTAGTTCCTGTATTCAGCCGTCATCAGGATCCTTTGTGAAGTTCCTTGGCAGGCCCGGGCACTGGAGTGCTCGGCAGGTAACCATCAAGTGCACCAACTATACCACCTATTCATACAGGACATAGTGGCTGCGCAGTCACACATACATATCTCACTTGAAGGGTGAGGGGGAAATACTGTGTGTGGTTACTGAACACGGGGTGGGATCACCTGGTGGAAGGGGGTAGCGTCCTGTGAGACGCAGTAGTTAGTGTCTCCTCTAGGGAGGCACACCTGTTGATATATATCACCTATGCTAGTTGAGTAAAGTAATTCGTTTGTTTTACATGCTGTGTGTGTGGAGTGATATACAATTGTCCTGCGAGGAACCACTCCCCCTCTGGTGGGAGCCATCGCAGGTGGAGGCGCTGCACCAAGTTCGAGGTTACTCATATTATTATACGTGCCCCAGGCTCTCCATGGCGGAGGCTTAGGCCTCCTGTGAGCCTAACAGGTAAAGCACCACACTGGGTAATACGTATAGATCCCCTCACCTGCACCCTATCTGCGATTGGGGGGGGAGGGGGGAATATGGGTTACACGTATAATCATCCCTAGAGCATTACTGCACTTAGCATGTTGGTATTGAATGACAAATGATAGGTGTCCAAGAACACAGGAGGAATCCAGGTAGATGGTTGGTAGCTAGTTTTTCCATTTCTTCTATCAGCATTGCCCCTTACCAGCCTCTGCTGGGAGCATGTGTAGCTTGAAGACACCGCTTCTCAAAGCAAATAAATAGCAGGATGAAGACTGAAAACAGAAGGCGAATATGGACACTTTATATGGTTAACTGCCCTGACAAATATTTTAATAGCACTGTAATTATTTTTGGTCATATCCACTTTATTCATGGGTGCCTATGTATCAAGTCACAGAAAAATGGCTTTGAATTCGCCTTTTTTAATGATTTTTTTGCTTTCAACTGCTACAGGGATTAAAATCTTGTTAAGCAAGTCTCTAACATTCTATGCAGTTATTAGACTGAGGTTTACGCCAACTCAAACCTGTTTCTGTATGCAAATGACAGGACAAATTACATACAGAGACATTGAATTTGATACATCTCATACTAATGTGTGTTGTTTAACTCTTCTCTAACATCTCCTTTTGACATTCCCAAAATCCCAAGCTGGAGCACAGAGGACTACAGTACTTTGACACATTGAAGTTCAGAGATGAGGGTTGAAATGTCCTTTCTTAGGGGTTTATTGATAGGTGCAATAACCTATCCTAGACCCACCTTAAGACGCACTTGTTTAAAGAAGCATATGAATAGCACTGTGGATATTCTGAACACATGAAACATAAAGCTTGGCCCCCTGCAGAAGCACTTACCAGAACTCCCTCCTACTGTCTCTGTACGTTCTCCCTACCTACCAATTAGACTGTAAGCTCCTCGGGGCAGGGGTTCCTCTTCCTTAATGTTACTTTTATGTCTAAAGCACTTATTCCCATGATCTGTTTTTTATATTATCTGTTATTTATTTGATTACCACATGTATTACTACTGTGAAGCGCTATGTACATTAATGGCGCTATAGTATATAAATAAAGATATAAAATACAATACAACCTTTATAGTTTTGTAATGTCCATTGAAGCATATGTACAGGAAATATCATGCAGGGAGCACTCACAAAAACACGTGTATCCCGCCACAGGTGGACGAATCTGTTAAGAGTAGAGAAAAGTTGAGTTTTTTTTGTTCTAGAGTAGGACAACAGTCTTATTATTTTATTTTTTTGTAACTTCTTTTTTATTTAGATTTTGAGAAAAACATAGGGAAAGGGATACAGAAAGAGAGAACAGGGGGGAGGGGAGAAGTGGGTACCACCACTATAACAATTGGGTCAAAAAATACAAAATTGCATAACAGCAGCCACGCCATAGATCTTAGCTCCACATATTACACAGAAATACCAGCAGTCAGGGGGTCAAAGATTCACCTATCTCCCCTAGTGTACCAGGGCTCCCAGAATGTATGGAATTTTCTTGAGTTGCGTCTAACAGAAGCTGTAAGTCTTTCCATAGATTGCACCTCGTTCACTCTCGAGATAATTTCTTTCCTGGAGGGGGGCTGAAGCTTTTTCCAGGCACCTGCGATTGCACGTCTTGCAGCAGTCAGAATATGCACCAATAATTTGGATTTATTTTCGTTTAAATTATCTAGTGGTTTAACGAGAACCATTGTCATTGGATCTAGGGGGATACTTATCCCAAAAATTTCTCACAACAAATTTTGCACTATTCCCCAGAATCTCCGTATTTTGGGGCAAACCCACCAAATACGGGCCATATCTCCGATACTGCCACAGCCCCTCCAACAAAGATTTGTGGACTCAGGGTAGATTTGCCTCAACCTCTGGGGTTTCAAATACCACCTGAACATAATCTTGTAAATATTCTCTTTAGAGATTGTGCATAGTGATGTGTTCGTTGCATTGACCATATAGCTTGCCAGTCTTCCCAAGGAATCTCTACCTGAAAATCCTGGGCCCATTAATCCATATAGCGGTGTGTATATGGGACCTTATATTCCCAAGAAATAAGAACTTGGTATAATGTTGAGATAAGACCCCACTGATAGCTTCTTTTTCTACATAGTTGTTCAAATACAGTGCATTCTGGGAATGACCCGCCCGGGGACAATTGCCTACGGTAATGGGAGACCTGTAAAAATCTGAATACCTCAGCTCCTGTGAAAGAGTAGCTCTGGCAGAAATCCTGGAAATGTAATATTTTGCTGTTTAGAAGCATATCTCCCACATCTCTGACTTCCCTGACCTTCCAATCATCATATACACGAGAGAACCACTCCGGTTCAAAATAAGGGTTATCAAAAATAGGGGTACATCTCGAAGGGGATGAAGATAATTGGTAATAGTTTTTAACCTTATAGCAAATTTTACAAGAAAATTTAATTACTGCCGAATCAAAAAGTTCCGGTTTGGAACTCTTTATTGATCTATTATTCCACATAAGTGCCAGGAGAGCTGCAGAGCTTTTAAATATATTCTCTAGCTCTGCCCACTGATATCGATTTCAGGTGGGAGACTAGATAATTTTTTCTTATTCCAGGCATCGCCAGACCCTCTCTTTCCCTAGGTGCAAGCATGACTGATCTCAGAACTCTTGGTCTTTTGTTACCCCACATAAACTGCATGAAATATTCTGCAGCTCCCTCAAATATTTTTTCGGAATGGCAACCGGTAATGTCTGGAAACAGTGAAGTAGCTTTGGGAGGATATTCATCTTAACTGATATAATACGGCCTATCCAGGCAATTTAAGGAATGAAGCCTCAATACACACGTATGCAGATGACACAATCCTATATGCACACAGCCATAGCCTACCTGACCATCAACACATACTTCAGTCTGACTTTTTGAGACTCAAAAACTGGATTTCCCAAAACAAACTGTTTTCAAACACTGACAAGACTGTAACAATGGTATTTCGGACCAAGACTAAATTTTTAAAGCTTCCAGCGACTGAGCTCCAGATTAGAACCAACGCTAACACCACCCTAACCCGTCACTAGTTTTAAATTCATGGGCATATGGTTTGACTCCCACTTAACATTCGGGATGTACATTGATACCCTGACAACCAAGACCTATGCCAAACTAGGGGTACTTTACAGGAACAAATCCTCCCTAAGTCTTCTGATCAGAAAGCGTATCGCACAGCAGATGCTAATGCCAATTATTGACTATGGAGACATAGTATATGGCTCGGCACCTCAAACCCACCTTAGCAAACTTGACACCCTCTACAATTCAATTTGTCGTTTTGTTCTCCAATGCAACTATAACACATATCACTGCGAAATACTCAAAGAACTAGATTGGTCATCACTCGAGTCTAAGCAAAAAGTTCACCTTTCCTGTCTTGCCTTTAAATTCTTTATGGGCAAGCTACCCAGCTACCTGAACAAGCTCCTCACCCCTACCACATGCAGCACCTATCATCTGAGATCAGACTCCAAAAGACTGTTCATGGTCCCAAGGCTCAACAAAGTATCCGGACGTTCCTCCTTCTCTTAACGTGCACCCCAAAACTGGAACAACCTACCAGAGACTCTCACATCCACCACCAGTTTAAGTTCTTTCAAATCTAAGGCTGTGCGCAAATCTCATCAGGACATAGAAGAAAGAAATGAAGACACCAAATAGTGCAATATTGTCAATTACAACAATGTGGTCAATGTTGAAAGCTCTATAAAGTTTGCATTCACGTGTACAACGTGATATTAGGGCGTTGTGGTTGTTAGAAGTTACCAACTTTATTTATCCAGATACATGCTCCAGATCAACACCGATATTGTTCCACAAGAAAGGAAGGGAAATCCACATACAAAGGAGAAAAAGCAAAATAGTATAATATTGCTTTTAATATTAAAAACACAAAGTATTCCACTTACATAAGTGTCTTTGTGGTAGGCATTCAGACCACCCTGGGTCATATGGACAGACAATACTCTTCACAGCAACAGCATCTGCTCCACGGCCGTCACAGCATACACTGGGTTGATTGGTGATGTCTTCCACTCTGAATGTCGCCAACAAAGTTCCACTCTGTAATCCACGACTCATCCAGAGTGGAACTTTGTTCCTTTCTTGTGGAACAATATCGGTGTTGATCTGGAGCATGTATCTGGATAAATAAAGTTGGTAACTTCTAACAACCACAACGCCCTAATATCACGTTGTACACGTGAGTGCAAACTTTATAGAGCTTTCAACATTGACCACATTGTTGTAATTGACAATATTGCACTATTTGGTGTCTTCATTTCTTTCTTCTGTTTCCTGATGAGATTTGCGCACCGGTTTTTCTTCGTCGATTGTTGGTTGGATTTGGTCTGAATCCTGTGTCGGAGCTGCACTCTCTAAGGACAGTATACTCTATATTGCTATTTTTGTTTAAAGTGGTGTTATTTGCGCTTGACTTTTGTGTCACTAAAATCTAAGGCTGTCACACATTTTAATCTGGTCTGTAACTGTTTCATACGCCCATAATATATATTATCTTTCACTGTGCATGCAATGTCTTGTACTGTATATAATGTATACCCTGTTCATTTATGTAACTGTATTTGTAACCATGTATTATTTGTCTTAACTCTGTGCACAGGACATACTTGAAAATGAGAGGTAACTCTCAATGTATCACTTCCTGTAAAAATATTTTATAAATAAATAAAATTTGGTGACCGTTTCAAGAGTAAAAGACCACGTTTTAATCTAGTGAAAAGCTCTGGGTAATTATATTTATAAAGAGAATGATAGTTTTTTTGTAAGAGAAATCCCTAGGTATTTCAATTTTACATTATTCCAGTGATAATTGAAATGTAATTTGATTAGTTTTACTTCAATATCTAAATTTAGAGCCTCTGACTTAGCCAAATTAATTTTATAACCTGAGCACATGCCAAACCTAGAGAGCTCCTCTTGTAGGTTGGGAAGAGACATTAGAGGGTTGGAGATTGTCAAAATAATATCGTCAGCAAATAGAGATAGTTTAACATTTTCCTGACCGATCTTGATACCTTGAATATTAGCGTTTTCCCTAATTTTGACTGCAAGCGGCTCGATTGTCAACACAAAGAGTAGAGGGGGAGAGTGGCCAACCCTCTCTGGTACCATTACTGATCTTAATTTGGTTTAGCTCCCCCCTGGCATTTTCAGGGTGGCTGTAGGAGTGTCGTGTAACGCTTGGACCCCTTTTAAAAATGGTCCAGAGAGGGGGCGTGGCCTGGACGCAGAGCGGGGAAGTCGCAGGTCACCTCTGCTCCTTCAAGGGGAATAAATTAATAAAGGGAAAGAACAGATAAAAGATTAAAAAGAAATTAAAAATTAAATCTACCAACTGAGCAGGATCCCCTGATTGCAAAAAAGTCTTTGCTATCACCTCAATGGGCCGTTAGGGACTGTAAGAGACGTGTGCAGAGGTACGAAATGGAGACTGTTTAAAGTGAAACTAAAATTAGGCTTTACTGCGCCTGTCCCTTTAACACAGCAAAACATTCAAAATAAGCAAAAGAAAAACCTGCTCCGTTTTGGAGAACATCTACACATGTAGTCCAGCCCTCTCTAACTGGGTGGTTAGCTAAGCTAATATCCAGCCCAAATGCATATATAGATATATAACAGTCCCATAAGAAAGTCTCTTATCTTTTTCTTGTAGCTGTAGGGGAAGGCCACTCTGCTATCCTGGGTCAGCACACTTGTGTGCTAGGGCAATGTCTGTACAGGTATACAGGTCTGGTCCCCTTTGTCTTGCTGTCAGCCTGCAGTCTCTTTGCAGCTCAAGATATCTGTCCTTCCTGGGTCAGCCCCAATTGTGAGACTAAGGAATCCTCTGTCTGTCTTTCCTGGGTCAGCTCCAATTGTGAGCTCAGGAATCCTCCTTTCCTGTCTCAGAACAGGCTATTTCTGAGAGAGCTCTAATCGGCCAGGTGGAGTTGGTTAATTGCTGGTATGCAATTAACCAGCACACTGCTGGATTAGAGGCAAGTTTCTTTAACAGGAATAAATCCCTGTTACATAACCCCCCGCCCCTGTTTGTGGGAAGCTCGGGCTTACCATGGCCAAAGCCCATCCTTCCACTCTTATTCGAGATATCTTTGTGACTTGAAGGAGAGTGGATGAAGAGAACCCTCAGTCCCGCTGGGATTGGAGCCCTTTCTCCAGTTTATTCGTGTCTCCTCCCGAAGGTGCTTGAGATCAGCATTCCTCAGTCGCTCGAGGAGGACTTTTTCCAAGTATAGTCTTTTTACTGAGTGCGTGGTCATGAGATTTCCCTTGTGTTGGGCGCTTCCCTTTTTGTAGGCAGACTGTATGGTGACAGTTGCAGAGCGTTTAAGAATAGCCCTTTTCGTTTTCCACTCTTGAAGCTGTCCTTCTGCACTTTTTTCACTCAATGGGGTTTGCTCACAAAATGTCGTAACTGAAGGTATTTAAATATAGGAGCCTCATACTTGGCACATCGTTCCTGGAAGATAAGAATCCTCCCTTTACTCAGAAGATCTGCTACTGTATTTATATTTTTATTATTATATTGATCAAACAAAATCCGGATTATTGAGAAGGGGCGTTAACTGTGAAGGAGATGAGGTGAGTTTATATTTCCCTTTGGTTCTATTCCAGATGGTCCACATGCACATCATCAGGCCAAATTTGAATCTTTTAGTATCCGAATCCTGTCCGGGGACCACAGGGAGTTTGCTAGCGTGGTACCCCCTGAATAATGGGTTTCAATACCAAGCCAGCAAAACAGCCTCGGATCAGCATTCCAGACCACTGCCTGCCTCAACTGGGCAGCCTGGTAATATTTTAGTATGTCCGGGACCCCAATGCCTCCCCTCGCTCTCGACGCCAACATGACTGATCTCACCGTCCTTTCCCTTTTGTTCTGCCAGATGAATTGGAAGATTAGTCTTTGTAAATTTTTAATCTCTGAGATTGGGATTTGGATTGGGAGAGTATGGAAGTAATATAGCAGTCTGGGTAGAATGTTAATTTCAACTGATATTATTCTTCCAATCCAAGAGATCTGGTATTTGTTCCAATTTTGTAAGTCCTTCTTAATCTTATTAAAAAAAAGGGGGATAGTTGCATTGAAAGAGGGAGTCATAGTATCTGGCTATTTTGACTCCCAGATATTTAATGTGAGAATTACTCCATTTATACTTAAAATGTATTTGTAGCAAATTAATTTCTTGTGTTGGGAGGGTCAAATTTAGGGCTTATTACTTGTCATTATTTATTTTATATCCTGATATTTTGCCAAATTCTGTTAATGCGAATTGGAGGTTGGGTAGATATTTGGGGGTTTGACAAGGATAAGATAATATTGTCTGCGAATAGAGATATTTTGTGATCTATGTCACCTATGGTAATACCTTGGATGTCTGGACTGTTTCTAATATTTGAGGCGAGGGGTTCTATTGACACCGCAAAGAGAAGGGGAGACAGGGGGCAGCCCTGTTTGGTGCCGTTTTGAATTTTTATTGAGTCTCCATTATTTCCCAGAAGTTTGACCGAGGCTGTAGGATTCCGATATAGGGCTCTAACACCCTCTAGAAATGGGCCCCCAAATCTTTGCATTGTTCTGTATAAAAATTGCCAATTTATTCTATCAAATGCCTTCTCCACGTCGAGGCTCAGCAAGATCGCCTTAGTTCCGGTGAGATGTACGTGCTCAACTATATCAATTATTTTCCGGGTATTGTCCGAGGCCTGCCTACCCGCGATGAACCCTACCTGGTCTATATGGATCAATCTAGGCAAGATAGGGTTCAGTCTGTTAACGAGGATTTTACTATAGATCTTAAGATCCGTGTTTAGTAGAAATTGGGCGATAATTGCCACATTGGAGCGCGTCTCGGCCTTCTTTATGAATTATGGTTAAATTTGCTGCCACCATAGATGCTGGGATCTGATTGCCCTCCAGGACCGAGTTAAACAGCTCCAACATTTATGGCGCAAGGGTTGGGAGAAACTTTTTATAATATATGTTTGAAAGTCCATCTGGTCCTGGAGCTTTTGCTGTCTTTAGCTCTTTAGCTCTTTAACTGCCTCCACTAGTTCAAGTTGTGTTATTTTCTTGTTTAAGGAATCTGCCTCCATTTGAGTTAGTTGGGGTAGTTTGCAGTTTTCTAGATATTGTGAGATTGCGTCTACATTAGAGGCTTTCTTTCCCAGCGGGCCCAGATTCTATAGTTTCGTATAGAATTTGGTAAACTCTTGGGCTATCTCTTTTTCATTGTGTAGGGTTTTACCGCTTTTGCTTTTTATTGTAGATATTTGAGATCTGACCCTTATCCCTCTTAGTCTATTAGCTAATAATTTATCTGCTTTATTTCCTTTATCATAATATGTCTGGTTGGTCCATTTTAATGCTCTTTCTGTATCCTCTAATTGAATCTGTCTTAATGTTAACCTACTTAAGACTCTTGCTGGTGTCTAGCCCCCATTTGTTGCAGCTGTGCTCCGTTTTTGGTCCCCACGGACAATCTTCTTTAATGTTAACCTAGCTGCTGAGAGGGTCTTGTATAATCTTTTTGACGGGTTGTTTTTATGTTGTTGTTCTAATTTTGTTATTTTGCCTATCGTTTCCTTATATGCTTTGAGCTTACTTTTTTTCTTATGTGACGCAATGGAGATGAAGTCCCCTCGTATTGTGGCCTTATGGGCTTCCCATAGCATCTCAGGTGTTGAAACCCTTATTCATATTAAAGTATTCTGTTAGCGACAGTCTTATTTTATTTTCTATTTCAGGATAGTTTAGGAGGGAATCATTGAGTTTCCACCGGAATATGTTGCTCTTATAAAAGGGTCAAGTCAATTGGAGAGTGGTCTGACCAAGTTATTGGACCTATATTTGATCCTAGAGATGATGGAGGATATCCCTAGAAACTAGGAAGTAATCAATTCTTGAGTATGTTTGGTGTCGAAAAGAGTAAAATGTGTAGTCTTGTTGGGCTTGATGCTGGGCTCTGCATACATCGGTCAAGGAGAACTCTGCAAGAAGGTCTCTAAATTTTTGGGCTGTCTTATGTACATGGGTCGAGTGTGTCTGGCCCGGTGTGATTGACTTATCTGTTTCTGGTGTTTGTACCATATTTATATCACCTCCCACTATCATGGATGTTAAATATTGGGGTTCTATTATTTCTAGCACCTTTCGTACTAGTTCAGGCTGGTTTTCGTTTGGCGCATATATGTTATCTAGGGTGACGGGGGTGCCTGCGAGGGAGCCGTGTAGTATGAGAAATCTGCCCTCCGGATCTGTGATAATTTTCTCAGCTTTGAATGGAATATTTTGTTTGATTAGAATTGCTACCACTCTTTTCTTACTGGTGAACGATGAGTAATATGCGTGTGGAAAAGTGTTTCTGAATGTATTGAGGGGGTTGCGGGTATTAAAATGGGTTTCCTGCAAGAAGAGGATGTCTCCTCCCGTTCTTTTGAATTCTAGGAGGGCATGTCTCCTTTTTTTATTTGATTGGAGGCCTTTGACATTGAGAAAAATCAATTTAAGAGACGTGAGATTAGCCATGATTTAGAGCCGAGATGTTGTGAGATTGTAATACCGCCCACTTTCCCACGATGGGGGTCATGATTTATTATTAGCTCTTCCGAATGAGGTTGGGAAGTATGCCAGATAGATTTTCTCATCGGATATTTACTGGGCATGAAGTCAGAAACTATCCTTAGATTTGCTAGTTGGGGCTGGGGAGGGAGAGCAGAGGGAAGGGGGGGGGGGGGGGCACACAGAGTGGAAGTAACATACATAATTGACAAGGATGGGCATTGTAAGTGCCCTTGTGTAATTGTACCAGTCTTTCCAGAGACTGGAGAGGTGGGCGTGGTGCCCTGGTGAGACAGATTCGTGGATAGCGATGAAGAGGGTACATGGGCCCTTAATTTAACAAAGTAGACATTTTCCGTATAACATAACATACAACAGTTAGATACAGCTTGATCCCATATTGTGCAAGCCTTTGGCCTCATTTTTAGGTTTGCGGTGCATAAAAGTGGGTGGGGGGGTGTGGGGTGGGAGGGGGTAGTGGGTTACAGGGTTTGGGTAAAGAGTAGGGGAGAGGGGGGGGGTGACTGGGTGAGGGGGAGGCATAAGGTGACACCAAAAACACCGATTCAGTCTGCCACTGTGCAGACCCCCCAGCGTTAACCTAAGCAGGGGCGTATAAGGAACCATATCAACTTTCAAAACCCATAACCATTATCTTATTTCTTGTTGAAATCCATTAACATATATACAGCATAAGGTTTATCTTATAGGGGAGGAGTGGGGGGAAGGAGAGGGGGGTATGGGGGAAGGAGAGGGGGAGGGAGGGGGAAGGAGGGGAGAAGGGGAGGCTGGTGGGAGTGGAGAGAGGCATAAGGTGGAATCTGAAACTCAGCTTCTGCCTGCTCCTGCACAGAACACCTAGCGACCGACCTGAGCAGAGGAATATCCACTTTCAAAACCTATAACAATTTTCTTATTTCTAGTTGAAATATATAAATATATATGAAGAATAAGGTTTGTCTTATAGGGGAGGAGGAGGGAGGAGAGGGGGTTGAAGGAGAGGTGGGGAGGGAGAGGGGGGAAGGCTTATTGGGGTGGGGAGAGGGAAGGGGCAGGGGAGGGGTGGGAGGGAAAGCACCTATTTTCCTCTAGTATGTATCTGTTTGCTTCCCTATGCTGCAGGATTTTTTTTTTGGGGGGGGGGGGGGACGGAGTCTCAATCCTCAACCTACCTAACCATTTTATCCTCTTGGTATTATAACTTCTTTGTTGTAATCAAACATTTCTAGTAACTACCAAACATAGCTGAATTGTAGAACACAAACATTTAGCTTAACCATATGAATGGGAGAATGAATATCCCATGTCCCTTCATGAGGTTATTATTATCTAGTGCTGTTAATGGGGTGGGGGCTCCTCGTTTCGGGATTTTCTCCTTTTGTCTAAGGGCTCCTCCATAGAGTCCCCATAGACTCAGCAACTCGAGAGTGGTGCTGATGTTGAGCCTCTCTACTTCCCTCCCTTAATAAGGAAATTTTGATGGTCTCATGTCCAACTAGACCGAGGACCTCCGCTCAATGGTGATTGGTGTACTCCGTGAGTCTCTATGTTTCCCTGGGGCCATTTGGCATCGTCGGTGCAAGAGTGAATGTCAGGGAAGGTCGCCTCAGACACATCTCCCGTCGGTGTATGTCTATGGCGGTGGGAGGGGAGAGGGGGGGAGGCAGTCACCCCAGAGCAGGAGAGTGGCTCAGAGTCCTATTCTCACCTGCCCTAGAGGGCCGCTGGCCCGCCAATCTTTCAGATGCTTGAGGGGGGAACATGTTGCGGTCAGCCACCTGTGCCTTTGTGGGCTCCTGTTGTTGGTCTTCAGGAGATATGCCCAAAGATTTGAGGAACAGATTGGCTTCTTCCGGATATCTCAAGGTGAAGTTCCTCCCATTCTTAACTGCAATCAACTTAAATGGGAACCCCCAACGATAACGGATCCCATTGTTTTTTAGAAGTATAGTTAGGGGTCGCAGCTCTTGTCTCCTAGTTATTGTTACTCGTGACAAGTCATTGAAGAGTTGTAGCGACTCATTTTCAAATAGGATATTTCCCTTTTCCCTACATGCCTTCATGATTTTTTCTTTGCTTGCATAGTAGTGTAGCCGGACGATTGTGTCCCTCCTTCTCTTTGGGTCCTCAGACCTAGGGCCCAGGGCCCTGTGGGCACGATCGATTACTAGCTCTGCCTACTGAAGATCTGGGACAATTGCCTTGAAGAGCTTAATAAGGTAAGAGTGGAGGTTTTCTTGCATGGTTGTTTCAGGGATGTTTCTGATCCTTATATTCTGACGTCTGTCACAATTTTCTTGGTCTTCCAGGCCATCTTTCAAGTAGTTCATTTTGTACCCCATGCGAACTATTTCATCGTCAGACGCAGATTGGGTCTCCTCCATTTTAGCTTCTAGATCTGTGGTGCGCTGTGCTAGGGCATCGATCTCTAACTTAAGGCCAATTACTGCCTTTGTCAGATCTTCTGGAAAGGCAAGCCACATCTTTAGGAATACGTTTTCCATATATGTTGTCGTGAGTTCCTCTCCTCCTGGCATTTCAGGAGTTAGTTCCCTTTCTATGTCGAGGTCACCCGCGTGACAGCACCATTTTGGTTTCCCACCCTTGACCCTGCTGTTTGCTGAGCTGCGTTAAAATAGCTGGCAACGTCCTGTGATTGCAGCTTTTTTTGTTTTCCAGTCCTGTTTGACTGCCTTGTAGGGGTGGGACACCTGTAGGTTTTGGCAAAATCAGTCGGAAAATGTCTTTTTTATTTATATTCTTTGTGAGGGTCTTCAGAGCTCCCCCGCTACCCACTCATCCTCAGTGACGTCATCGGATGTCTCAGAAGTAGGTTTTTGCTTTTGACTTAATTTGTAATGAATTTTGAGTGGGGTGCAATGTAGCTGGTCTCCTGCAGTGTCTCCTAAGTCTATACCTTTTGTTATACTGATCCTGTTCCCCTGATGTGCAGGTGCAGATTGGTACTGGCTGGGTGCTGCCCCTTTAAATTTTAGTACTGTTTTCTCCTCTTCCTTGGGGTGGAGAGGGGGGGCAAGCAAGAGGGGTTTTTATTGCGTGGCTTCAGGGTAGAATGAGGACTGCTATCCACTGTATGCTATCCAATGAGGACCATTGGACTGGGTAGCCTCCAGATCCTCTCTCAGCAATTCCCCCCCCTAAGCCTTAGAACCAGGGGAGCCTGCTCCTTTAAGCTGTTACAGCTAGCTCTCTACTCCTCCCTCCCCCGGGCTCAGCCAATGAGTGGGACTCGGGAGAGCAGTCTCACTTCCTTCCCGGAGCAGAGCAGGGACTATCAGCCGTGTGGGAAGGCAGGCAGGCAGGACCACGCGCCCCAGCGGGTGCACAGGCAGGTCAGTCACCCCCCCACCCCTTGCTTCCTGCTCTCTTTACAGGGTGACGGCGGCCATCTTGTTGGTGGTCCTGCGCCTCGCGGAGCCGGGGGGGGGGAGGAAGGGGCAACCTCTCAGGTGGTCTAGGTGCTCAGCTGATCCGCATTGGGGGTGGCTGGCAGAGCAGCACGGACCCCACTGCAGGAGCGCTCTCCCCACGGGTCCCCAGGAGCCCAACCAAGAGGGCCGCTCAAGATCTTCCCCTCCACAGCCCGGCAGCTGTGCTAGGGTATGGCCCCGACCAGACAGGACAGGGAATTCCCTGCAGAGCCTCCCCAGCCCGACAGAGCTCCCAACCCGGTACAATTATTTATTTATCTAGTGTTGTGTGCCGGGGGGGGGGGGTGGGAGGGAGCAGAGCCTGCAGCGTTGATGACGGGCTGCCTCCTTACCCTGCGGCTGGAGTTTTTGAGCCTCACCGGGGTGTTCCTTTTGTTTCCCGCAGCTGTCCTGACACTCAATCCGGTCTCCCGAAACTCCGTTGTTCTTTTCTTTCTTTTAAGTGTACTGCGCAGTCCCGGCGGCCATTTACAGATTTGAAGCAGGGGGGAAATCATCTCCGGTGCCTGTGGGTACCTGTAACAAGGACTTATTCCTGTTAAAGAAACTTGCCTCTAATCCAGCAGTGTGCTGGTTAATTGCATACCAGCAATTAACCAACTCCACCTGGCTGATTAGAGCTCTCTCAGAAATAGCCTGTTCTGAGACAGGAAAGGAGGATTCCTGAGCTCACAATTGGAGCTGACCCAGGAAGGACAGATATCTTGAGCTGCAAAGAGACTGCAGGCTGACAGCAAGACAAAGGGGACCAGACCTGTATACCTGTACAGACATTGCCCTAGCACACAAGTGTGCCGACCCAGGATAGCAGAGCGGCCTTCCCCTACAGCTACAAGATACAGATAAGACTTTCTTATCGGACTGTTCTATATCTGTATATATCTATATATGCATTTGGGCTGGTAATTAGCTTAGCTAACCACCCAGTTAGAGAGGGCTGGACTACATGTGTAGATATTCTCCAAAACGGAGCAGGTTTTTCTTTTGCTTATTTTGAATGTTTTGCTGTGTTAAAGGGACAGGCGCAGTAAAGCCTAATTTTAGTTTCACTTTAAGCAGTCTCCATTGCGTACCTCTGCACACGTCTCTTACATATGGTGTCAGAAGTTGGGATGAGAGGTGGCCCTTGAAGTTAAATGGAGCCCCAGAGAATGCCTGTGAAAATTGTTGTGCTTTTGCCTGCATACAGTTCCTGCAAACAGTCTGAGCAACAAAACCAAAGAATCACATGCAGCAGTGACCAAAATTAAAGGGCTACAAATCCAGACAGGAAAACTACACTGCACTGAAGAAAGCCACAATGCCACAGTTGGACTGGGAGGACTGTGACAGATGGTAACCCACACAAGGGACTGATGCTGTGACCAGGTTCTACCCCACCACTGGCGGGGGAAAAAAAACCTGGGAATTTAAAATGGCCGCCCAGCTGAAGTCAAATACAGACTCTGCAAGAATGGGGAAGAAAATGTGTTCCTGGTGTAAAGAGCCCGGCCACACGGAGCAGTGTCCCTTCAGGCCTTATTCAGATGGTGAAGATGGCCCCTACGTGGCCCCAGAAAAAGGGCAGCAGCCAGAGGACTATTTTTTTCGACGAGCCAAGGAACTGCAGCAGCAAGCAATGCGCAGTGGACCCAAGGAAGGGTCAGAAGTTTTACTTGGCAAGTGCACATCCAGTATCACTGATGAGAAAGAATGCGTGAACAGTACTACTGATGTTGTAAAACATACCAAAGTAAAAGAAGAAGAAAAAGTCTACAGAGACGCCTGTGAGAGCTACGAACTCTACAAGCAAAGTCTGTCCACCTGTAGGACTACCACAATTTGAGGTTCTAGCGAATACAGTGACAACAGCTGCAATAGCGCCACCTGAGGTCAGGAAGTAAAATACACCTGATAGCACCAAAATGGAGGACAAGATGTGGCTATTCTCTTGTTCCTGTAATGAACCCTACCCCACGGAAGAGTGGCCCTTCCGGTCCGATAAGGAGGAAGACATCGCTTATGGGGAACCCGAACCGAGTCATACTCACAAAACACCCCAAGAATGGTGGGGGTGCCTGAACTCGGTACGCACCGAACAAACAGGTCTCTATGACCTCGAATATTCCTGCCAGCAACTGCAAGGAAAACATGGCGGATACAGTGAAGCTTCTGAAGTTTCAAATCAAGATGGAGACCCCAGTATCCCTGATGGGACAGCTGCCCAGTTGAGGCAGGCAGTGGTCTGGAATGCTGATCCAAGGCTGTTTTGCTGGCTTGGTATTGAAACCCATTATTCAGGGTGTACCACGCTAGCAAATTCCCTGTGGTCCCCTAGGGCACAGGATTCGGATACTAAAACATTCAAATTTGGCACGATGAGGTGCGCGTGGACCATCTGGAATAGAACCAAAGGGAAATATAAACTCCCCTCATCTCCTTCACAGTTAACGCCCCTTCTCAAAAATCCGGATTTTCCACCGGGATGTGAACCAAAACAGTTTGATCAATATAATAATAAAAATATAAATACAGTAGCAGATCTTCTGAGTAAAGGGAGGATTCTTAGCTTCCAGGAACTATGTGCCAAGTATGAGGCTCCTGACTTTCATATATTTAAATACCTTCAGTTACGACATTTTGTGAGCAAACTATCACATAACTAAGCCTTTCCTGAGATTACCAGCTTCGAGTCATACTGTCAGAAGGGAATATATCAGAAAGGGCTGATTACAAAAATCTACCTTGGAATGGAAGCATCAGGAAACACCCCTGATCATAATTACATGCTTAAGTGAGCTGAGGACTTAAATGTTACTATAGACAGAGATGTAATGGGAGGATGTCTGGGGATCAATCTGCATCACGACAAAGGAAAACATATACAATATAAAATCCTATTCCACTGGTACTTAACCCCGGATAGACTTAGACAGATGTACCCAGAAGTCCCAGAGCTGTGTTGGAGGGGTTGCGGACAGAAAGGGGATATGGCCCACATAGGGTGGACGTGCCTCGCAATACAGAAATTTTGGCTTATGATCCAAACAATTATAAGAGACACCACCGGGGAAACGATCCCGGTGGACCCCTTATATACCTACTGGCAAAACCAATTGACGATATAAGCCACCCACTGCGACGACTAATCTCATTCATATTGACAGCAGCCAGATGTTCAATCGCGGCCTCATGGAAAAATTAGCCCCACCTTCCAGACATATATTAGAGAAACGAATCAATGAAGTAATGACCATGGAGGAATTAACCGCGTTCATGAAACAATCGACAGATACCTTTTTGTAAAACATGGGAACCATGGATCGAACGCTAAAATAAATGGAAGAGAAACATTTGACTGATGCTGAGCTGGGGACGGAGGGGACGAGGGACTGCACCCTCCTCCCGCCCTCCCCTCCTCCTCTCCATCCCATGGATGTCTTATTGTAATATAATTTATTTTTATTTTACTGTCTGTCCCCCTGTTTAAGTTTAATAGGCAGCAATGGAATGGCTCGTAGTTGCTTGGAACACAAAGATTACTCCTATGTATCACCTGATTAGTGGAAATATGGAATGTTGAATATAGATTTGTAGAGTTGATCCTGTACAACTGTATCTGATGCCTAAAATAAGGTTTTCACTTAACATATGCTGTAAAACTCGATAAAAATTATTTGAAACAAAAATGGCCCGGAGAAGCCAAACCCCAGCATAGTTCTGTCTAAAAAATCCCACTTAATTCTATCGAACTGCTTTTTTGGCGTCTAAGCTCAATAGCATTGCTTTAGGTTTGGAGACCTGAACATAATCAATTATATTAATAATCTTACGCGTGTTTCTGAGGCCTGACGCTTACTTATAAAACCTACCTGGTCATTGTGGATTAGACGGGGCAAAATTGGGTTTAATCTATTCGCCAAAATGTTACTATATATTTTTAAATCATTTTTTTAGCATATGACTTGTGTTGGTTTATTTTTCTTACTGTATCTATGCCTGCCACCTGCAGCACATTCACTATATTACTGCTCCTTTTTCAAAATATCTTGGTAATAAAAATTATTTTGCCAAACTTTTTTTTTTAAGCAAACAAAAGTATTTAAAAATCATTTTTATACCTATTAATGTATATTAAAAAAAAAATTGTGTGTGTATGTGCCGAGCATGCGCATTTTAAGTGAAACTTATTTGTCTTTTGTGACTGTTTTGTCACAGAAATTGTATTTGTATTGGTGATGTTTTTAATTAAAAATCAAAGTACTATTTAATTGACAAAACACAAAGAAAATTGACTTAGAACACACGTGCTCAGCACACACCCCTGTATTAGCTATTTGCGCTAATTGTGAATTTCTTATGTGTGTGTGTATCACAGTGTGTGTGTGTGTGTGTGTCGGTGTGATAGTGTGTGTGGTCTCGGCTCCGTGTCCTCTTCTCCTCTGGTGCTGCTGCCCAAGCGCGACGCGTTAACGGCTGCCGAGCTCCAGAGGCTTCTTGATCGCAGTGATGGCCGAATGTGCGAAGCGACAATGTCTGCGCATGCGCAAAGGCCCATGGACCCTTCTGTGCGTATGTGCTTGATCGCGACAATGGCCGCATCTACACATGTGCGAGCAGACAATGTCTGCGCATGCACAAAGGGCCGAGGACCCCTCTGTGCTGTGTGCATGTGCTTGATCGCGGCAATGCCCGCATCTGCGCACGTGCGAGCCGGCAACGTGGTGAGGGCAGCTGCTGCGCGTACGCAGCCCGACGGCCTCATCTGCTAGCAATGACCACTACCATAACCCACTTCCGCCTCAAGAAAAAGCGATTTGGTCCCAGCAAAGACGTTTCACTTCAAAAACACGTTTGAGGGTCTTTACTATGCTCACCTAAACCCTTCGTGCTTGTGAACCATTGCATATAAAGACTGACAGTCTCTTCTTTATTCTTTGTTTTTTGGGGGAGAAAGTAATTATGACCATAATTTGCTAAACTTAAGGATAACAAGTAATACAGATCTGAATCAGACATTCCCTGTTTCCTAGAAAAACTCTAGGGAACATAAAAGATTTGTTAAAATCACGCAGACTATGTTTTCTTTTACTGACAGAATCACAGCTTACGTTTTAGAGCGGCCCCCAACCAACCCAGTCTCCATAATATTATTCCGGTTGAGCCTACCACAAATTTGGTATCTTTACAGAAGATGGAAATTATAGCAGCAGGAATGTGAAAGCCGTCTCTGAGTACAGATGTGTTTCCTGTCCAGGCTGGCTGTATGACTGCTTCTACTCTAGTCAATGGGCTTATTCACATAGAGAGCCTTCACACAACCTACACATTCAGAAAATGCCACATTTGCATTCCCCATGTATACCATCCACTATCCTCTCGCAATCCTTCACTGAATCGGCCGTCACTGGTTTGTCCAAAAGCAAATGCCACAGAGATCTTGAATTTGTATTGGTTAATTAGTTTAAAGTAACATTGTTAAATGTAGCTAATTGACACCATCAAAAAAATGGAGCTGTAAAAGTATTTTCAAATGATTTGTTTAGTGCTCACAAGATGAAATCAAGTGCCAGCAAATTGGGAAAACCAAAAGTCTAGCAATGACAAGAATAATTACAGAGGGTGCCGTAGATCAGGGATGCGCAAACTGGAAGCGAGACATTTTCTGGGGGGGAGGGTGCGGCGCTTTGAGAGGCTCCGTGCCCTTCCCCACATCATTTAAATTAAATGCTGGGGGAGCACACGAGGCCTCTGTATAGACTCTTACCGGCTCTCTGGCGGCTTCTGGTGACACCTCGCCATGGCAACGCAATGTCACATGACATCAGAAATGCCTGAGAAAAGGTAAAGGGATGGCGAGAAAGCAGGTAGGGGGGCGCAGACAAAAAAGTTTGTGCACCTTGTAACGAAATTGAGGGTAATCAACGCATTAATAAAGGCTGCATGCTCGGCTGGTTACTCCTATTTCGTATTGGGGATAAAGGGGTTAATTTTATATGCACCAGACATGTACTATTTTTCCCTCTGTCCCTTGTTGTCCCCATTTTGCAGGATTGTATATGCCTGCAGTCATGTATTACCTGGTATACCGGCATTACTGGTCTTGGACACAAGATGCCGCTGCGAGCGCTAAACCACAAGTTAATTGGATAAGCGTGGCGCGGTGTCTTTGTTCCATTGAGAGGTATAGGTATCCATTACTGAGGCTGGAAGTCGTAACCACAGAGTCAATTGAATGAAAGGGTTGCGGTTTTCAGTCTCAAGTGGTTCTCGGATACAATGTATCTCCGTCCCGGTTAGTGGCGTAACTTGAAAGGCAACTGGCAATTGGCGTGGGAACTCGGTCAATTGATGTGGGAACTCCGTAACCGCAAGTCAATTGACGTGAGAAGCCCATAGCCCAGCATTGCCAGCTCAAGGAGAAGCCATAACTCGGGAACGGAACAGGCCAGCAACCTGAAATTTGGTGTACAGCCCCAGAGTAACACCCCAAGCACCACATATTAAAAATATAATTTTAGGACAAGTGAATTATGTATTTTTAATAAAGTGTATTTTTTGCTGCAGTTTTAAATGTACAGGCATGATCAGGTTTTTTCTACTCTCATTGTAATGCACCCAGGGACCAAATGTTTTAACACCTATGATCTGGGCCACTTTCCTATGCAGACTTCATAGACCCAATGCTGAGGCAGTGCCTATGAGTCTAGGGAAGTGTTGTATATGAAAGCCCCAGAGTCAGGACATGTAAATTAGCCGGGATGCCCGCTGAATAGGAGATCCTGTCAGCCATCTGGGCTAGTTCACACCGAGTCCCCCTCCCAGCGTGGGAGACGCCAGGTAAAAAGGGGAGTACACATATGCTAAGCAGTCAAGGTGTCCATGTCGCACAGGCGCTGTATTAGCCGGAAATCCCTACAGTGCCCACTCTGCAAACTGTGGGCAAATTGGGGATTGATGAATGGGAAAATTCCCACGAGAGGGATTGGGTGGGTATGTTGGAGATATGTTCTCAAACCCTATATACATGCCCCCCGAGCTATCCCCGTTGTCTTTCGTCTTTGTTCTACAATGTGAACGAATTTCCACTTTGCTTCTACAAGCGGATGAGAGCAGCAGCAACGATTCCTGAACGTAACGAGTTAATTACAACGGAATCAAGGACACAACTCTGCTTCAGGATTTTGTTAGTGCTGGGGGTTATCTAACGAACCCCAATGGACCAGAACGAACTTTGCCAAATTCATGGACTTATTGGGCTGAAACTGCGCGCCCCTTGCCAAAGGACACGCATTTTAAAACACAATATTCCGGGCTTTGTTTTACTTCTGGACATTCTATCCCGTTCTCTCCCTCAGTAAGTGTTTTTGTCAAGTATATTCTAAGGTTGTCGTGTGTCTGTCTAGTAAGGAAATAAATATCAGTTTATTTTGCTCAACTTGTGTGCTCAATCTCGTACCCCAAAATATAAAATTGTTGATCAGGTCAGTCCACCGTGACACACCTCGGCCGTAGATTCTTAGAATCTTGTTCATGAGTCATCAATATATATAAAAACCCTCATGTCCAGCATATAAGGATTCTGCTCGATCCGTGCCGGGTTTTGCGGCATGTTCGGGTTTTCCAGGTTGCCTGCCCTTTCTGCTCAATTTGGCCATTTTGGTTACTGGCAGCCTGCTACATAAGGCTGCACTTCCTGCTGGGAGTCGCCGAGTAAGGTTCTTACGTTTGCAGTTCCTGTTGGCTATGCTGTCTTGCGTTACCCTTTTGTCTGTTTGGATTTCCCTGTTGCTGACCCTGGACCGTGACCCCGACCTCGCTGCTTTCTGCCTGCCCTGACCCTTTGCCTGTTTACTGGTCTTTGCACTGCTGCCGCCAACCCTGACCCCTGCCTGCTTACCGACTACGGATACTCTAACAGGACTCTGTCCCTGGGCTGTGGTCGTTATTCTGCATCCCTACGTCAGCCCTGTGGGTCCACTTCCTGATTGGAGACGAGCACCGTCACACAGCACACCAAAAAACAACAAACATTAAAGAATTTCAAACCATAGTCAATTTAACGACTTAAGATTAACATAGCACATTTTGCTTAAGTCATTAAATTGACTATGGTTTGACCATAACTTATTGTTGTTTTTTTGGTGTGCTGGATTTGAGTGTATTTGTATACAAATTATTTTGAAAACATTTCCATGGTAAACAAATTCTTTGGGGGGCAGGGAGTAATGATCGTTAACTAATGTCTTTTGGTCATATGAGTGTTTGAAATCATCAAAATGATTAGCTCAGCTCTGTGCCTTTGGTTGCAAAGTAATTATTGTACCATAATTAGGCAAACAGACAAAAATACAATAGCTGACATACCTGAATGTTCCCAACAAGAAGTGATACATATTCATTCTTCACAATATAGAAAAAGGGCAATTACTTTAAGGGGGAATTTAATCTTTCTAAGAGAATAAATTACATTGATAACATGCTTAGAAAATAGTTTTTTCTTGACACTAAGTTAAAGTGGCTTGACCTTGTTTTGTTTAACTAGGTTTGAAACAGGGGTCTCTGCAGCTGAATTGCATTGATTTCTTCTCTGGGGAACCCCTGCTTCCCGAGAAACATACTGTGTGCAACACAAGGTGCCTCTCACAGTGCTGAGAGATCCCGAGACCCAGTCCTAAAACCGCCCCTGTCATCACGGACCTAGTTCCCTGGCATGACCGACCCTGCTCGCAGCAGACATTGTATCATTTACTCCTGACATGAGGAGGGATCTCCCCATCACGCATGTCTTGGTCCATTCTCACCCTCCGGAGAAGGGAACCGTTGACAGCTCTGTATTTGTAGTGTGTGTGGTGTAAACTGGCACAAAATGCTACAAATATTTCTGTAACTGGTGGTTACACAAACAGCAGTGTGCATTTTACCATACACATGCTTTCCTGCTTCACCTATTTGGTCATCATTTACACTGTCATATTGGATCTATCCTTAGTACTGTGGCACCTTGTTACACCTACTCAGGCAGTTTGCATACTCAAGCCATGTATCGTCAATATTGTGGCACACAAGGCAAGGGTACAATAGTAAACAATAGTACACATATAGTACAGAATAGTATACAATAGGTACACTGCTGCAGAATCTTGGGATACTTCATTAAGGGGATCTCTACAGTGTCAATGGTGCTAGCCTTTCCCCACCCTTTCTGCTCGTATTGAAGGGCAGTACATATATTGTTTTACTTTACCTAATTCTGCATAGGTTTCAGAGATATCTATTGGTACACCTATTCATGAGTCACTATGACTGATCCAGAACATCTACTTAGTGTTTGTACATCGGATCCTCCTTGCGTTTAATTATCGTTTTAAAAACCCATTATTTAAATTTTGGATACTACTCAATAAAGATATTTTAAAATACTCATAAATCATCCAGAAGGTGGCAGAGTGCCCATACTTGGTTCCTTTTTCTTCTCTAGTTTATGTATATACGCTACCTAGGGAGCACCACCACCAACTACATACAGGCATACCCCGGTTTAAGGACACTCACTTTAAGTACACTCGCGAGTAAGGACATATCGCCCAGTAGGCAAACGGCAGCTCGCGCATGCGCCTGTCAGCACGTCCTGAACAGCAATACCGGCTCCCTACCTGTACCAAAGCTGTGCGCAAGCGGGGAGACTATAGAGCCTGTTACAAATGAGTTATTTACATCAGTTATGCACGTATGGGACAATTGCAGTACTGTACATGCACACATGCATCGATAAGTGGAAAAAAGGTAGTTGTGACGGTGAAGGGGTACCCATGCCATGAAATAAAGGTGTTGTACCCGGCTGGGTGCCCCTGAGTCATAAAAAAGTAACAATGAAGTTTCAGTTCTGCAGTCCAATGCTGGCTGCAGTCCCGAAAATGTATAACAAATGTTTAAAATGTGCCAGCTAAGAGGGAGAGGCTCATAACACGGTGTTAAGGGGTTAATTGATTAAGTCCTCTTGTTGTTTTACAGTGAGCGACGGCATTGCAACTCTGTCTCACTATCTAACCACAAGACAAGCCGGAGAAAAGCCGTAACCACAGAGTCAAGTGGCTAATTGGCTTGCGGTTGGATAAGTGGTTCTGAGTTGTAACAATGTCGGATGTGGTTGCATTATCCAATTAAGGTCAAATGGATAAGTGCGTCTGCGGTTAGCGAGGGAACCGGGAGTTGCTACATTGAATTCCCGACCGCAGACGGGGAGAAAGGTTAAAACCACACACCACATCAAAGCCCTCCAACAATTAACTGTATAACTTTAGTTTGGAAGGTCGTAGCTCTCTAATTTTTGGTGTGCAGGGTGTTAGAGAGTACTTATTAAGACTGATATGATTTTATTATGTTTAAATTGTGTATAAAAACATAAATGGGAATAGCCCTGTTTTTGACATATTAAAAGTTATGGGAGTTAGGGAATTTACATGTCAGCCAGACAGGACCCCGGATACATTAGGGATGCACCAGGTTAATTTATGATCAGCTATTCCAGAGTGAGTCATGCATACTGGAAGGTCCGGAGTTCTGAGACACCCTGTGTAGATGTCTCCAGGATGTCTGCAGAGGCCAGGAGCTTCAATAAATACCGACCCGGTCCAAGTGTGAAGTGCCGGAAAGTGAATTAAAACAGTTTGCCAAGCAAATAGTGAGATATCCTTAAGGGGGGTAGACATTCTGCCGCCGGGCAGGGGGGTTTGGCCAGGTACGCTAAGCAGGTCAAGTGTGAAGTTAGCGCACGACCCTTAGCCTGCCGTGACGCCCTTTGCCCAGCTGCAGGAACTATTGTCAACCTTGCTATAGGTGGGAGTTTGCTTCCACACGACAAAGATTGGTTGCCCATTGCCCAGATAGGCTTGGGAGGGTATTATAAGCCCGTGCAGGCCGTCGGGTGAGTGTTCTTCTTATTTCATCTGAAAGGATAGCGTGCGGTACATGTTTTTCATCGTAACCAAGGATTTGTACCCCGCTTAGGATTTCGTAAGATCTAAGGACTTGTTAACGAATTCTGCAAGGGCAGAATGAAATTATTTCATTTGGCGGAGATACAGGGACCGCAAGCTGCACCCCTAGCCAAAAGACTGGTTCGCATCTCCCGCTTGTGCATCAACCCCGCTTCTGGGAATTGATACCTGGAGACCTGATTTCGTAGACTTTCGTTCTGGAAGTATTTTATTTTGTTTTGCCCCGTTCCCATAAGTGTTTATTCGTGATATTTTTGTAATTCAAGCTGTGTGTGTTCTCCTGTAAATAAATAACAATTTATTTTATCTCATGCTTTATTCAATCAAAGGATCCAGATGGTAAAGTGTTAAAAAGCTTGGTCTCCCGTGACAGTATTGCGGGGGTATGCCTGTATACCAGCTAATGCGGGGGTACCCCATCCAGTGTGAAACTGGGGGTTCCCTGGAGGTCAGGGAACTGTGGATAAGCTTCAGAGTCCCTCTGAAGGGTAATGTTACATAAAACAAGGGGGTGGGGGAATTTATGCTTTAACATCAACTAATACCAATTCGGTAAACGAGTTCAGTTTATGATTTAAATTTCCTATACGGTGTATGAACAAAAGCCACTGGATGTACTTTACTAGTGCTCTAGTTTAGCCGTCAGGGGTAGATACTAGTGCTCTAGTTTAGCCATCAGGGGTAGATCCACAGAAGTCCATCACGGACGTTATCTTTCTTCAATTAAACGGGTATCCTTACATCTAATGAGGTGCCAAAATGACATTCGTTAATAAAAGTAACAGCACTATTAACGGGGATTTTCAAGGAGCAGAGACATGTTAAACAATACACTGGTCATGTGCATGGGCAAATCTGTAATGCAAGTTAATTAACGCATGCGTTACAGACGCGTTACTCATGTGCGTTATTTAAAGCTAATGCAATTGTTATAATATGGATCACTAAATTAAAATCCTCATTATTTACAGTGTCCTTCCTTCATTTATTTTCATTGTACATTATTAAAAGTTAATTATTATTGTAGAGTTATGTATTGATAAACCTTATTGTACCGTACACTCATACTTAATAGTCATGATTACAGTATGTACCTGTAAGGTAGTGAAGAGGTTAACTCCCTTCCCAGACTGCACGGGTGTTGGATTTAATGCAGGTGTTGACAATGAACACATGATTAAGCATGAATAAAAGACAGGAAGCTGTCAGACAGACTGCTTTACACCACAGAGAGAGGAAGTGAAAGTTCTCCTAGCTGGGGAGAATCTGGCTGTTATGGACCTTAGGACTAAAAGAAGCAGGTCCAGCTGGGAATCACTAAAAAATATGGGAGTGAACCCAAAATAACTGATGCTGCCAAAGTCAAGTATATTAAGTGTAAAGAAAAAAACTCAATCCACTAAAAGTATGTGGCAATTCACCATTAGGACACAATGAAATCTTCAGATTATAAATTTTTGACTCACCCAGGGCGGGGGGCCCGTTGTGCCGATAGTGGCCGGGTGCAGGAAATGAAGTGTCCAGGGACACCTCACTCTTGAACCTCCTGAGGCCACTAGCTGCTGCCCTTACCCTGCCCGGTGTCTTCGGTATCCTGCGTGCGGTTGCGGTGAGCTGTTCCGCACTGCTGAAGATTTTCCTCTGTCTTGGCTTTCCCCGTGATACGGATGGCTGCAGCGTCTTCCTTCTTGGGTGACCACTGACGCGATGTCTGCGTAGGGGGACCGCTGCCTGCTCGTCCGTACACGCCGTTTCCTGCAGTGAGGAGGAGCGGTGTTGCCTCTCAGCTGATGATGCGCTCCAGCGCGTCCACACGTGTGGAGGGGGGGATGACGTCAGTCCGTCTTAGGAGTCCGTGGTGAATGCCTGCGTGCGCCAGCCATAGCAAATACAGGTATAGAAGGGGTGAAGGCGGTATAGAATATAGGTATATGACCGCCTTCACCGCTTCTATACCAGCTGGGAATCACACCCAGGATAAAGACAAGGACTGACAGATAAGCAAAAACACTTTATTGTTCTGTGCAGAGACTGTTACTTTGTTCCATTATACCAGGGCATGTTTTGGTCCGGGAACCAGGTTAGTTGGCCAACGCCGTTAGCTAGGGACCTGCTGGTGTAGTTAGTTTCCCTAACGGGAATAGGATTTTATTTAATTATTTTTGTGTTTTGCCTTAAAGGGGCAGTAGCCCCAATGTTTTGGTTGCTGTTTGGTGGCAAATAAACCACTATAGTTAAGCGGAACCCTCTGTCTGTGTGTCTATCTGCCCTCGTCTACAGGCCGCCCCGTCACAGTACCATATTAGGTCATACAAATATATCCTACATTCACTGTAATTCACTGTAATCACTAAAAACTTAGTTTAGTTAATGATGTTTCAGATATTTATATGATCCTTATTATA
This sequence comes from Ascaphus truei, assembly GCF_040206685.1. Lineage (NCBI taxonomy): Eukaryota > Metazoa > Chordata > Amphibia > Anura > Ascaphidae > Ascaphus > Ascaphus truei. The sequence goes on from NC_134485.1 coordinate 250,068,581, forward strand.
TATATCTTTGTGTGACACATAACTTTTGTAATGAAAGGGTTATGTCCTATACTTAGTACATTGCTTTTAGGCTATTCCCAGAAATATCGCTATGCTAATCCTGGTGTGGACATGAGTAACGGCAGGTTTTGGTGTGACCTAAATATCGTAGCGTTATTTCCATGCGCTAACGAACAGAGGTGTGAGGATTTGCGTTGGTAGATAAATGGCTCCTTAGCATTGGATTTGCATATGAGTAAGCCAGAAGTCCGTTAAAAGTTAACGATCCGCTTCTTTTCAGGTTAACAAAAGGACATTGTAACGCTAAGCACCTTTAGGTACAGTATATCCGTTATGACTTATCGGCACCTTAGCACAATTTAGCGGATCGATAAATATTTAACGGACTTCTGAGAATCTACCCCTTAGTACTGTCAATGCTAGTGTGAGACATTGCACAATGCTGACTACTGCTAGTGTGAGACATTCTCCAAAATGCTGACTACTGCTAGTGTGAGACGTTCTGCACAATGCCGACTACTGCTAGTGTGAGACGTTCTTCACAATGCTGACTACTGCTAGTGTGAGACGTTCTGCACAATGCTGACTACTGCTAGTGTGAGACGGTCTGCATAATCCTGACTACTGCTAGTGTGAGACGGTCTGCATAATCCTGACTACTGCTAGTGTGAGATGTTCTGCAAAATGTTGATGACTGCTAGCAGGGCCGCCAATGGGGGGGGTCTGTTGGGGCTGGTGTCCCGGGCCCGCTGGCTGGTGGGGCCCGGCCGGCTCTGCAAATTTCCTGCGACCTCTGGCCAGGCCCTGCTGCCGGTTGCGGCCGGGCCCCGGCTCTCAGCTGCCTGCAGGACCTTTCCGATCTCTGTCCCACGCTAACGTCAGCTCGCTGGAACTAAGCTTGGCCCAGCATCCGGCGCGCTGACGTCAGAGAGCCCTGTCTCGTGCTGGCAGTGGAAGCTGGGCGGCGTGGAACAGAGAGAGGACCCCGCACTGGGCCTGGCCTGACCCAAGGTAAGTCTGGATATTTACATGTATTGGTTGGCTTGGGGTATTTTTATATGTATTGGGGGGCTTGGGGGAATTTGTATATGTATTGGGGGCTTGGGGGAATTTGTATATGTATTAAGGAGGCTTGAGGGAATTTGTATATGTATTGGGGGGCTTGGGGGAATTTGTATATGTATTAAGGAGGCTTGAGGGAATTTGTATATGTATTGGGGGGCTTGGGGGAATTTGTATATGTATTGGGGGCTTGGGGGAATTTGTATATGTACAGGCATACCCCGGTTTAAGGACACTCACTTTAAGTACACTCGCGAGTAAGTACATATCGCCCAATAGGCAAACGGCAGCTCCCACATGCGCCTGTCAGCATGTCCTGAACAGTAATACCGGCTCCCTACCTGTACCGAAGCTGTGCGCAAGTGGGGAGACAATAGAACCTGTTACACATGTGTTATTTACATCAGTTATGCACGTATATTATGATTGCAGTACAGTACGTGCATCGATAAGTGGGAAAAGGGTAGTGCTTCACTTTAAGTACATTTTCGCTTTACATACATGTTTCGGTCCCATTGCGTACGTTAATGCGAGGTATGCCTGTATTAAGGAGGCTTGAGGGAATTTGTATATCTATTGGGGGGCTTGGGGGTATTTTTTATATGTATTGGGGGGCTTGGGGGTATTTTTTATATGTATTGGGGGGCTTGGGGGAATTTTTATATGAGCTGGAGTATTGATTTTTAATGGATTGTTCTCTTTTTTATATGTATTGTTTTTTATTTTTAATGGATTGTTCTCTTTTTTAGATGTATTGGGGTCATTTTTTAAATGCATTGGGGACTTTTTTTTTAAATGCATTGGGGTCTTTTATATGTATAGCTAGTGTGAGACGTTCTGCACTATGCTGACTACTGCTAGCGTGAGATGTTCTGCACAATGCTGACTACTGCTAGTGTGAGATGTTCTGCACAATGCTGACTACCGCTAGTGTGAGATGTTCTTCACAATGGTCTGTATCCCAGCTGCACAACTATGATAGTAGCTTCAAGCAAGAGTATCTTTAGACTGCGATTACAGCAGCCGCGTGCCCGACTGAGCGCATGACGTCACACGCTCCTGTCGCTTACGCGAACCCTGCACTGAGGACCGAGGTGAGGGGGAGGCGTGGCCGTGCCATCACGTAAGCCGTTCGCCATCATTGGCTGTACCGCGCACGTGACCCGGCCGTCGCACAGCAAAGACAAAATTGTTTGTTTTCTCGAATTGCGAGGCGGTCGCGTGCTCTACAGGCAGCTTCAAAGAGAAGAGGTTTGTTGTTCGCACCAGGCAGGCGCCGTCACTGCCACTATAACCGCGGCCTAATGCTGACTACTTATTAAACTTGATCTTAACCTTGTGAAATTGTTGCCTGAAGGAGAACCCAGTTCATGGTGAAGCCCCATTTTGGACCTATGCAAGTTATTCCTGTCCTGGAACAGGATTTATTTCTCTGTATTTTTCCAGCTCTCAGGCTGCCAGCCCTCCCCAGTTAAAGTTACATGTTTTTCCCTGCTCTGAAGCAGCCAGAGCTTTGCATATTGCAACATAGTTGTTACAAGTAATCCCCTTTTACACAGCCTCTAGTCAGTTGCCCTGGCAACCTCCCAATGCTCATATCTGAGATTGGTTTAGTCCTCTCCCCCTGCTTTATCTGCACATTGCTTTGTCCCTTAGGCCCGGGCCATAGATGTTTGGGGAGAGCGGAGGCGCGCTAACGCTGAGGCTCGCCTGCATCAGTTAGCGCGATTGCACAAACTGGCAGGCGAGCCAGCGTGCGCGAAGGTAGCCGGGGGGAGGTGGTTGGAGGTGGGGTCAGTGCGTCGCTGGGCCAATCGCCCGCGACGCACTGACGTCAATGTCACGGCGCCGTGATGTTGACGCTGGTGTGCTGCAATTGGAGGGTTTCAGCCGACAGTGCGCTGAAAAACAGCTTGGCGCTCGGCTGAAACCTCCAACTCCTGAGCACGCCTGCGGACGCTCGCGTGAGCCCCCTCTCAAGGCATCCTCATTGAGGATGCAGGGGCTCAGTGCGGAGCGTCCACACGCCTCAGCACGGCCTGTCCATCTATGGACACGGCCTTAGAGTGTTCCTGTCTGACAGAAAAGTGTGTTCCCTCAGCAAAGGAGCCAGACCTCTGCCTGGGGTGAATGCAGGAGGTCTCTGGAACAAGGTAAAGCTGGTACTGGGGGCCCCTCGCTTCAGCACAGGAACCAGGAATCACTGTGCCTGGAGTAAATGCAGCAGGTCTCTGTAACAAGGCAAGACTAGCACTGGAGATCCAGTGCTTCAGTACAGGAATCGAAATGCAGAGGCCTGGGGTGAATGCAGGAGCTAAGGCTAAGGCAAAGTAGCTTGTGGCAAACACAGTTACATCCTAGTCAATCTAGGATTATGCTCATCAATGAGTCAGAGGGAGAGGCCAGTATATGAAGGACAGATAGCCAATCCCAAGACAGGGGTGTGTGGGAATTCCTCCAATGCCAGAGCAGAGAGACAGAGCTGCAGTGTTTGCAAGCATGGGTGAGTGCTTGCAAATCCAAGGGAAGGTCTGTTCTGAGAGCTCACCAACTCTGCAAGAGTGAGCTCCAGCCAAAACCAGGAACAGATTCCTTACAGGGACGAGTTAAGCTACATGGACTTACTCACATGCTACATATAAGCCTGGTCCAGAATAGTAGAAAGGATACCTTGTGCTTTGGGATTCAGCACAGAAAGCTCCAGCTTCTACAGCCATACTGCTGGGAGGCAAGCTGCAGTAATACAGCTTTCTGGAAGATCAGATACTGCACTACAGCTCCAAACAGCTACACTAAGCAAACAGCTTTATACAGCTACACAGAGCAACATCTTTATACAGCTACACAGAAGCTGGCTGCAGCACTGCCACAGATCAGTGCATTATACCCAGCGCCATCATTCTCCTATCCTGCCTGAGTCCACCCTCTGCATGGCTACACAGTGAGGTACAGCTATCACACCTACCCCTGCGCACGTCCCCACGGCTAGGGCTTCCAAAGGCCACGCCACCGGACATCCGCCAGGACACGGGTCAGAGCCACGGACACCTGTAAGTACATCTATCGCTATGCTGACCGCTGCAGGATACTGACGACACCATCTGAGACAGTCATCCATCGCTGACGCAGGTAACAGGCCACACGCACAGGCCTACATACACCTGCAGCATGGCAGAACTCAGACCCTCACCAGACACCACGCATGAGAGTGACACTTCAGACACCACACAGGGGAGCGACAACTCAGACGCTGAGACCGCTACACAACTGCAACACGCGAGAAGCTTAAACGGACAGTTACACTTACACGAAAGGCCAGCGAGAAACATGAAACTGATGCTGGACTTGAAATAGGTAATGTTACAAATATTAGCGATCAGAAAAAACAGATTAAGCAAGCTATAACCCAACCGAGGTCAAGCCACAAACATTATCAAATGCTGTCACACACATATTTCACTTAATGCTGTCACACACATATTTCACCTATCTGACAAGGACTAACACGGAAGACAGCCTGCTAGAACGCGACCGGCAAAAAACGATTCATCTGGAACGTGACGGTATCGTGCAGACCACCATCACTGAAGCAATAAGTGAGAGAAAGGAGCTCTTCCTGGAGACTGCATCACAGCGTTCCAGCGCATCGGGCCATTCATCAAGGTCAGCAAACTCAACCCGGTCTAGCGCAAGCACAACCGCTACCAAGGCGCGAGCTATCAAAGAGGCTGCTCGCATAAGGGCCGCATATGCTCAGAAAGAGGCAGCCATGAGACTAGAAAGGGCCCGCATAGAAGAGGAGGAGCAGAGCCGCTGCGCATAAGAAGACCGAGTTGGACGTGAACCTAAAGGTCCTAAATCAAGAGAGGGAAACAGCCGTAGCCCAAGCCGAAGTCTTAGAAGCAGCCGCGTGACAGGATGGCGGGGAGAAGTCGTTCAGTCGGATAGCCTCAGAGGATCCAACCCAACACACTGAAGTCAATGTGAGGAGCCCCCCCAGTGTAAACACCAGCGCACCATCTCTACACGATGAGTAGGACATCACAGATGCCTCAGGCCAAACAGACATGGGCAAGTACATGATCCGGCGTGACATGGTGCAAACAGGACTTACCAACTTTGACCATCCTGAGAATTACAGAATATGAAAGTCCACATTCAAGGACGCAATCCAGAGCCTGGGCTTCTCTGCAAGGGAAGAACTGAGCCTGCTAACCAAATGGTTGGGGAAAGAATCCGCAGAGCATGCGAAGAAGCTCAGGGCAGCAAACGTAAACCGACCACAACAAGGTCTTGACTTTTAGTATAGGAAAGGCTAGAGGAGTGCTATGGTAGCCCCGAAGCAGCCAAAGATGCACCCTTCACGAGTCAACAACTTCCCCAGAATTACGGTCAAAGACTATTCTAGGTTACGGGAGCTCTGAGATCTGCTGAAGGAATTGGAGTCTTCAAGAGCAGACCAATCTCTATTGGGTCTCAACGTCTTAGACTCTGTTCGCGGAGTGAAACCCATCTTGGAGAAGCTACCTTACAACCACCAAGAAAAATGGACTTCACAAGGTTCAAAATACAAAAGTGAGAAGCAAGTCGCCTTCCCTCCTTTCTCATTCTTCTTGAGCTTTATTCGCGAAGCAGCAAGAACAAAAAATGACCCCAGCTTCATCCTAGGTACACCAACCGCACCCAGTGCAAGCAACCTAAAGAATGAAGGACCGGTGACAAGATACGGTAGCACCAGAACGCCTATCTCGGTCCACAGGACAGATGTGCCTTCTGAAACATCTACATGTCCCAATCATCCTACCGCTCCAAGCAAGGAGACAGGGGACCCAAACAGGGAATGCCCCATACACAAGAAGCCACACCCAGTTAACAAGTGTAATGGGTTTAGGATGAAGCCCATAGAGGAACGCAAGAATTTACTAGGAGAGTTTGGAGTTTGATTCAGGTGCTGCGCTTCCATAACCTATCTAGCCAAAGACTGTAAAGAAGCCATCAACTGTGCAGTGTGCAACAGTAATAAGCACGTAACATCTCTACATCTAGAGGCGGACACTTCACCAACTCAACAACCCTTCCTCCATGGCAAAGCATGGCGGGGAGGAAGGAGAAGAAAAGTCCACATCTGTCACATCCCAGTGCACCGAGGTTAGCGGAGAAGGACGTGACCAAAGGTCCTGCTCCAAATTATGCCTTGTCGCAGTATACCCCCAGGGACAACCTGAGAGGGCCATTAGGATGTACGCAATCATTGATGATCAAGGCAACAGATCATTAGCGAAGTCAGAGTTCTTTAGCTTGTTCAACACACAAGACAATGCCTCACCCTACACACTCAGAACCTGTGCAGGACTGACTGAGACAACGGGGAAGAGAGCAAATGGCTATACCATACTTTCAGTGGATATCAGAGTAAAGATGCCTCTCCCTACACTCAGAGTGTAATCACATGGCGGCAAACAGGAACGAGATTCCCACACCAGACGGGGCACGCCATCACCCACACCTCAGGGGAATAGCTGACCGCATCCCGCCGATAGAGCAAGATGTCAAGATTTTGCTGCTGCTTGGCAGGGATATCCTGAGGGTGCACAAGATCCGCAAACAGCGCAAAGGACCTCACAATGCCCCATTTGCCCAAAGACTTGACTTGGGTGGATGATAGTGGGCAATGTATGCATTGGCAAAGGGCACAAACCAGACTACGTTGATGCCCGCAGAACAAATATAACGGAACTTGGACAAACACCCCTCTCCAAACCATGTCTGGGACATATCCAAGTGGCAGGAAGGTCTAGCATGGAAGAGAAACAAGATCATACCCCTGAGAACCACAAAAACATCGTCATATCAGGGGAATGTGACAATGGCCTAAGATGTTCAGTAGATCAGACGACAAAAGATGAGTGAACTTCACTAAGGGAAGAAAACAACCTCCTGAAGGTGATCGACAAAGAGATCGGACAATCTTCCTGCGAGCAATGGCACATCTCAGACGCACAGCCATTTCTCTCCGCCAAATGCTTGGTGGCAAAGCAGTCAGCTGTCACGGCTGGCATTTACGCAAAGGTTGCATACTGTCAACAAAGTCACAGAGGCAAAAAAGACTGTTCTCTGACAAGTTCAAAAAGAAACAGTTGCAGAGACTTTGACAAAGAGACATTGTGGAGCATCCAGTCATCCTGGACTGGTGCGCCTACTTGGCCTCCCTTTCCAAAGGGATTTCGGAGCGAGTGGTACCGGCCGGCACCATATTATGTGACCATGGACTTGATACATTGTATTTTATATGTTCCACATATGTCAGATATAGTGGTATCTACCGATACCAGACGGGGAGTGTCCTGGAACAGGATTGTTTATTTCTGTGTATTTTTCCTGCTCTCAGGCTGCCAGCCCTCCCCAGCTAAAGTTAAATGATTTTCCCTGGCCTGAAGCAGCCAGAGCTGTGTATATTGCAACATAGTTGTTAAAAGTAATCCCCTTTTACACAGCATCTACTCAGTTGCCCTAGCAACCAACCAATACTCACAGTTGAAATTGGTTTAGTCCTCTCCCCATTTTAGGCCAAGTTCAGGGTGGCTGCTGTGGACGCTTGCGTTCGTGCACTCCTCCCCCGCGTGCTCCTGCAGCCCGGCGATCTGTGCCCAGGCTGCAGGAGTTGGGTCGCGGCATTTGGGGGGCGGGGCGAATGTGTCACAGCTGCCGCCCCAAATATCATTTTGGGTTGTAGCGGCAAAGTGTAGCAGCGTCAACGCTGCACTTTGCCGCCGGTAGAGTTTTCAGTTTGAACACTCCCAACGAACAACCCGAAATTGCGACGGACCTGCACACGCACGTTGCGTAGCAGCCACCCTGAACTCTGCCTTATCTGCACACTGCTATGCCCCTTAGCCTGTTCCTGTCTAACAGGAACGTGTGTTCCCTTCCTTTCCAACAAGCAGCCAAAGTGAGTAGGCACATCTTCCACTGCTCCCTCGGAAAGGAAATCCTTTTTACCTTCCCCTCAGAGAAGCACTTCCCATAGCAGGACACCTTCCTCTCATAGGTTATTCTCCTGACAAGAGAAATCTGCCAGCACAATCCACATATAGAACTTTTATATTTCTGTTAACTCCCCTCAAAGTTGAAGAAAATAGAAGTACTTTGTGTGCTTTAAAAGGGGACGAGTTAAGCTACATGGACTTACTCACATGCTACATATGAGCCTGGGTCCAGAATAATTCCAAACGCCAAAACTTGAGCAAACTGCATGAAATTCTTCTGCTGTTTTTTTCCCGCCAGTGAGATGTACTGATTGCAAATTTTAGTTTCAAACCTAACTGGAAAACCTCTTGTAAATGATGCTAGGAGAATGGCAATAATATTTCATACAATTTGCTTAAACTGTTGGTACTTTAATCTTTTCAGTATGGGTAATGATAACCTTTTTATTTCATTTCATATAGCACTTTTTTCCTGAGTGGGACTCAAAGTGCTTCACAATTACAATATAGTGTGGGGTAAACAGCATCGTACGTAGGATTATTTACAGACAGTGATCACCATTGTTACATTGCCTTCTTCATATCTTAACAGCCCAACCAAGGAAGTGAGCAGAGCACAGGACTGATAAAACCAAGGCCAGTGCAATAAAACCAATCCAAATGTTCAGGTTGCAATGTTGACAAATTTTTGCAGGATGAAGTCTTTCTGAAATAAGACACATTAAATAAGTGATGGTAGATTACAAAGTGACAAAGATTCCCTCCACCGCACATTGCACAGCACATAAAAATATCACTTGTGAGCACATTCACATGCTTTTCCCAATTATCTCTAAGGCTGCGGCTCTGCTAGCGCTGAGCGGGCGGCACTTGCTGCGGTTACTTAAATATAAAGATACATGTAAGTCCCCGCTCACGCTGTGTTCGTGCGTGGGCTCACACGCTCGGCGCTTAGATAAAAAAAATCTTACTTTATAGCGCGCTCAACTACCCGCAATGCACCCCCACCCCCGCGCGTAAATGCAAGGACACTCGGCGCTCTTGCTTGGAGCGCTCTCCAAGCATGAGTGCGCTCAGCGCCAGTGGGGACTCAGCCTAAGCATACAATGCTTCCACTGCAGCTACGGATTCTGGGTAATGACATGAAAATGAGCACACACTGTCATCTTTTACTTCTAATACATAAATGATATAAAATACTTTATCAAACTCATTACACATATCTTTAGATATGCAGATTACACTTAGATTGTAAACTCTTCAGGGCAGGGACTATTTGCCTGTCTACATTGTTACGTGTATTATTACTGCTGTAAAGCACTATGTACTTGGATGGTGCTATGCAAATAAAAATATAATTTATTACATTTTGTCCCATGCACCATTACAACCAAATATCTATATTTTATTAGGAAGACTTCCACTCTTTACTGCGATTTAGCCAAAAATATGTATCATGTTTTACTACTACTAATAATAATAGCATGTTCTTGTATAGCGCTACCACTTTTACGTAGCGCTTTACAGAGACATTTTGCAGGCACAAATCCCTGCCCCGTGGAGCTTACAATCTATGTTTTTGGTGCCTGAGGCACAGGGAGATAAAGTGACTTGCCCAAGGTCACAAGGAGTTGACACCGGGAATTGAACCTGGCTCCGCTGCTTCAAACTCTCAGTGCCAGTCAGTCTTTTTACTCACTGAGCCACTCCCTCTACTGTCTACCCTCCTACCAACATGTGTCATTTTACTACTGTCTCCCCTCCTACCAACATGTGTCATGTTACTACTGTCTCCCCTCCTACTGACGTGTCCTGTTACTACTGTCTCCCCTCCTACTGACATGTGTCATGTTACTACTGTCTCCCCTCCTACTGACGTGTCCTGTTACTACTGTCTCCCCTCCTACTGACGTGTCCTGTTACTACTGTCTCCCCTCCTACTGACATGTGTCATGTTACTACTGTCTCCCCTCCTACTGACGTGTCCTGTTACTACTGTCTCCCCTCCTACTGACATGTGTCATGTTACTACTGTCTCCCCTCCTACTGACGTGTCCTGTTACTACTGTCTCCCCTCCTACTGACATGTGTCATGTTACTACTGTCTCCCCTCCTACTGACGTGTCCTGTTACTACTGTCTCCCCTCCTACTGACATGTGTCATGTTACTACTGTCTCCCCTCCTACTGACGTGTCCTGTTACTACTGTCTCCCCTCCTACTGACATGTGTCATGTTACTACTGTCTCCCTCCTACCGACGTGTCCTGTTACTACTGTCTCCCCTCCTAACAACGTGTGTCATGTTACTACTGTCTCCCCTCCTACCGACGTGTCCTGTTACTACTGTCTCCCCTCCTAACAACGTGTGTCATGTTACTACCGTCTCCCCTCCTACCGACGTGTTCTGTTACTACTGTCTCCCCTCCTAACAGCGTGTGTCATGTTACTACTGTCTCCCCTCCTACCAACATGTGTAATATCACCACTGTCTTCCCTCCTACCAACATGTTACTGTTGTGATGCTGCCTTTAACATTTATATTTGCTGTGACTTCACTTCTTATCAAATTATGCACTTCTTTTTACCAGTCTCAGTATGTCTCTAACTCTATTCATATATCTCCATCTCTCCTTCCTTCACCACTTCTCTGTTCACATGAACTCCTTTCTTACCTGCGTCCTCTGACACCACACATCTACTGTATATCCCCTGCACTAAAAAACACCCTTACAAATCATCCTCACACATCCTCTTTCTTTCCATGCTTCTCCTCCTTGCTTCTGGGGATATCTCTCCCAATCCTGGTCCCTGCCTTATTTCTACATGCGCTCGTCCTCGCCTGCCAATTGCAACCTCTACTCCTTCTGGTTCAACCCCTCCAACCTCATACCCATCCCCTGCCACCCTCCCTCCTCTCTCCCTTTCTCCTGTGCCCTTTGGAATGCTCGCTCCCTTTCTAAAAAGTACTGTACATTACTTTTTTCTCTCTCACTCTCTGCTCCTATTTGCTATAACTGAGACCTGGCTCACTCAGTCTGACTCTGCTCTGGAAGCTGCCCTCTCATATGGTAGCCTTTCCTTCTCTCACACTCCGCGCACTGATGGCAGGGGTGGAGGCGTGGGGCTCCTGCTCTCCTCTCTCTGCCGTTACAGAACCCTTCCTATTCCTCCATCTCTTGCTTTTCCCTCCTTTGAGGCTCACACTGTCCAGATCTTCTCTCCTCTCCCTGTCCATGTGGCGGTCATCTATCGCCCACCTACCTCTACTCATTCCCCCTCTGCCTTTCTCTCTCACTTTGAATCCTGGCTCTCTTTCTTTCTCTCCTCAGACTCCCCTGTTCTTCTCCTTGGGGACTTCAACTGCCACATTGATGACCCCTCTCTCCCTTGGGCTTCCCGCTTTCTTTCTCTAACCTCTTCTTTTAGCTTTCAACAGTGGACTGCAGCCAGCACCCACAAGGATGGCCATTACTTAGACCTGGTTTTCACTAAAAACTTCTCTCTCTCCGATTTCTCAATTTCCCCTTTTCCTCTCTCTGACCATCACCTCATCTAATTCTCTCTATCTCGCTTCTCCCCTTCTCCACCTCCATCTACCCCCTGGTTCTGCAGAAACCTGTGCTCTATTCACTTGCCTGACTTTGAGTCCACTTTACGCTCCTCCCTCTCCTCTCTCAGCTCTGCTACAGACCCTGACAACCTGATCAGGAACTACAACTCTGCCTTGTCCTCCTCTCTTGATCTACATGCCCCGCTTTCTCTCTGCCGCCCTCGCCCTTCTAACCCTAGACCCTGGCTAAATTCCCACACGCGCATGCTGCGTTCCTCCACTCGTTCCTCTGAACGCCTCTGGAGGAAGTCTCACACTCTCGCAGACTTCCTTCACTACAAATTTATGCTATCCTGTTTCAACTCTGCCCTCTCGCAAGCTAAACAAGCCTACTTTTCTGCACTAATCAACATGCACAAGTCTAACCCACGCCGACTGTTCTCTGTCTTTGATACTCTACTCAAACCACCCTCAGCTGCCTCTCCTTCCTCCATCTCCGCTCAGGACTTTGCTGACTATTTTAAGGAAAAGGTGGAATCCATATGACAGAACATCCCCTCTGTTCTTCTTCCCATCCTACACCTCTTCCTAATTCTCCTCCTGCCTTCCTTGACTCTTTTTCCACTGTCTCAGAGGAGGATGTGTCGCTGTTGATCGCCTCTTCTCCCTCTACCACTTGCCCTCTCGACCCCATTCCCTCCCATCTCCTAAAACCTCTTGCTCCTACTATAATCCCTACGCTCACACACATTTTTAACTCCTCCCTCTGCTCTGGAACCTTTCCATCCTCCTTCAAACATGCAACAGTCATACCATTACTCAAAAACAGCAAGCTTGACCCTACCTGTCTTTCTAACTATCGACCTGTCTCCCTCCTGCCTTTTGCCTCTAAACTCCTTGAACGTCTTGTATTCTCTCGCTTGCTCCATTTTCTCAACACCTATTCTCTCCTAGACCCTCTACAATCTGGCTTCCGCACTGCTCACTCCACGGAAACAGCCCTCACTAAAATAACTGACGACCTCCATGCTGCCAAAGACAGAGGTCATTACACTCTGCTCATATTACTCGACCTCTCTGCAGCATTTGACACCGTGGACCACCCTCTTCTCCTTCATATTCTCCATACGCTTGGTATTCGGAACAAAGCTCTATCCTGGATCTCATCCTACCTCTCCCATCGTACTTTCAGTGTCTCTTTTGCAAGCACCTCCTCCAACTCTATTGATCTCTCTGTGGGGGTTCCCCAGGGCTCTGTCCTGGGACCTCTTCTCTTTTCTCTGTACACACTCTCTCTAGGTGACCTAATAACATCTTTTGGGTTTAAATATCACCTCTATGCTGACGACACACAAATATACTTTTCAACACCCGACCTTACACCTGCTGTACAAACCAAAGTTTCTGAATGTCTCTCTGCTATATCATCCTGGATGGCCCTCCGTCGCCTTAAACTCAACATGGCTAAAACAGAGCTCCTCATACTTCCTCCCAAACCTGGCCCTACTACCTCCTTCCACATTACTGTTGGAACTACGATCATTCACCCAGTAGCCCAAGCACGCTGCCTAGGGGTCACACTCGACTCCTCTCTCACATTCGCCCCTCACATTCAAAACATTTCTAAAACTTGTCGCTTTTTCCTCTGCAATATAACAAAGATACGCCCTTTCCTCTGTTGCTCGACTGCTAAAACTCTGACTCAGGCCCTCATTCTCTCCCGTCTTGATTACTGTAACCTCCTGCTGTCCGGCCTTCCTGCCTCTCACCTGTCTCCCCTACAATCTATCCTAAACGCTGCTGCCAGAATCACTCTACTCTTTCCTAGATCTGTCTCAGCATCTCCCCTCATGAAATCCCTCTCCTGGCATCCGATCAAATCCCGCATCTCACACTCCATTCTTCTCCTCACTTTTAAAGCTTTACACTCTTCTGCCCCTCCTTACATCTCAGCCCTAATTTCTCGCTATGCACCATCCCGACTCTTGCGTTCTGCTCAAGGATGTCTTCTTTCTACCCCCTTTGTATCTAAAGCCCTCTCCCGCCTTAAACCTTTCTCACTTTCTGCCCCGCACCTCTGGAATGCCCTTCCCCTCAGTACCCGACTAGCACCCTCTCTATCCACCTTTAAGACCCACCTTAAGACACACTTACTTAAAGAACCATATGAATAGCACTGTAGATATTCTGAACACATGATACATAAAGCTTGGCCCCCTGCAGACGCACTTACCAGAACTCCCTCCTACTGTCTCTGTATGTTCTCCCTACCTACCAATTACACTGTAAGCTCCTCGGGGCAGGGACTCCTCTTCCTTAATGTTACTTTAATGTCTAAAGCACTTATTCCCATGACCTGTTATTTATATTATCTGTTATTTATTTGATTACCACATGTATTACTACTGTGAAGCGCTATGTACATTAATGGCGCTATATAAATAAAGACATACAATACAATACAATGTGTCATGTTACTACTGTCTCCCCTCCTACTGAAGTGTCCTGTTACTACTGTCTCCCCTCCTACTGACATGTGTCATGTTACTACTGTCTCCCCTCCTACTGACATGTGTCATATTACTACTGTCTCCCCTCCTACTGACGTGTCCTGTTACTACTGTCTCCCCTCCTACTGACATGTGTCATGTTACTACTGTCTCCCCTCCTACTGACGTGTGTCATGTTACTACTGTCTCCCCTCCTACTGACGTGTGTCATGTTACTACTGTCTCCCCTCCTACTGACATGTGTCATGTTACTACTGTCTCCCCTCCTACTGACATGTGTCATGTTACTACTGTCTCCCCTCCTACCGACGTGTCCTGTTACTACTGTCTCCCCTCCTACTGACGTGTCATGTTACTACTGTCTCCCCTCCTACTGACGTGTCATGTTACTACTGTCTCCCCTCCTACTGACATGTGTCATGTTACTACTGTCTCCTCTCCTACCATGTCATGTGTCATGTTACTACTGTCTCCCCTCCTACTGACGTGTGTCATGTTACTATTGTCTCCCCTCCTACTGACGTGTGTCATGTTACTACTGTCTCCCCTCCTACTGACATGTGTCATGTTACTACTGTCTCCCCTCCTACTGACATGTGTCATGTTACTACTGTCTCCCCTCCTACTGACATGTGTCATGTTACTACTGTCTCCCCTCCTACTGACATGTGTCATGTTACTACTGTCTCCCCTCCTACTGACATGTGTCATGTTACTACTGTCTCCCCTCCTACTGACGTGTGTCATGTTACTACTGTCTCCCCTCCTACTGACGTGTGTCATGTTACTACTGTCTCCCCTCCTACTGACGTGTGTCATGTTACTACTGTCTCCCCTCCTACTGACATGTGTCATGTTACTACTGTCTCCCCTCCTACTGACATGTGTCATGTTACTACTGTCTCCCCTCCTACTGACATGTGTCATGTTACTACTGTCTCCCCTCCTACTGACGTGTGTCATGTTACTACTGTCTCCCCTCCTACTGACGTGTGTCATGTTACTACTGTCTCCCCTCCTACTGACATGTGTCATGTTACTACTGTCTCCCCTCCTACTGACATGTGTCATGTTACTACTGTCTCCCCTCCTACTGACATGTGTCATGTTACTACTGTCTCCCCTCCTACTGACATGTGTCATGTTACTACTGTCTCCCCTCCTACTGACATGTGTCATGTTACTACTGTCTCCCCTCCTACTGACATGTGTCATGTTACTACTGTCTCCCCTCCTACTGACGTGTGTCATGTTACTACTGTCTCCCCTCCTACTGACGTGTGTCATGTTACTACTGTCTCCCCTCCTACTGACATGTGTCATGTTACTACTGTCTCCCCTCCTACTGACATGTGTCATGTTACTACTGTCTCCCCTCCTACTGACATGTGTCATGTTACTACTGTCTCCCCTCCTACTGACGTGTGTCATGTTACTACTGTCTCCCCTCCTACTGACATGTGTCATGTTACTACTGTCTCCCCTCCTACTGACGTGTGTCATGTTAATGGGGAAGTGAAGAGTTGTGAATTACAGCAACTTAGCGCGTGCCCACAGAAAGGAGCATGGCGAGGCGGGCCGTGTGGCGCGGGACGCGATTGGTCATCACCAGACACGTGACGGTATCGGTGCGGCACTGCTGTTGGTAGCCCTCGGAAACGGGAAGCTTCCCGAGGTGGGGCGGTGTCAGGCGCGCGCACGACCTGACTCAGCGCCGGGGAGGTAGCAGCCGGCGTGACAAAGCGTGCGCGCTCCCGCCCTACACCTAGTCGCTGTGGGAGCGCGGAGCGTGTGCACGTCCGGATATACACAGCTGTCTGTGTATCGGGGGTCTTGTCTGTGTGTTATCAGCGCCGCCTCGGACACATCCCGGGGGTCTCACCTGTCTGATTCCGCGGCCGCAGGTCGGGTTAATAAGAGGGGAGATGGGCTGCTTCTTCTCCAAAAAATCCAAGAGGAAGGGGAGCGGCAGAGAGACGAGAGGAGCAGCACCTCCATCAGCAGCAGCAGCAGCAGGAGGGGAGCAGCCAGACGGGGTGGAGAGCAAGCAGTACAGCTGGGACAAGAGGGAGAAGGTAACGTGTGTCTGTGTGTGTCTGTGTGTGTCTGTGTGTGTCTGTGTGTGTCTGTGTCTGTGTGTGTCTGTGTCTGTCTGTGTCTGTCTGTGTCTGTCTGTGTCTGTGTGTGTGTGTTTACAAATGTGGTACCTGGTACGAGAGTATGGGTTTGCACATCCGTGTGTTTTAATGTAACACACTGTATACATGTATGATCCCTTTGTACCACTCCTATAGAGAGATGTCTTTATTTAGCGCCACCCAGGTACACAGCACTTCACAGCAGTAATACATGTGACATAATAATATTACAGATAATGGGAATAAGTGCTTCAGACATAAAACACTAGGAAAGGGAGTCCCTGCCCCGAAGAATTTACAATCTAAGGCAGGGATTATGGTGTCGCTGCCTGCAAGCGCACCCGGCAAGCACTGTATTTTGTTATGGGTGCTACCCCTGTGTGCCTACAGGCGGAGAGGCGCGTTGATGCGGCAGCGTTTTGAAAATACAACAAATGTAGTATTTTCAGGTGGCTGCCGCTGCATCACGTCAGCGCACGTGAGCTGGTTCAGCCAATGAGGGCGAACCAGCTTTGTGACGCGGCAGCAACGCCCCAGCAACGTGCCTGCAACGCGTTTACGATCTCCTGCAGCCAAGTTCACAAATTGCTTAGGCTGCCAGAGTGCGCGCAGTGGCGCGCTCGTTCTCACGTGGTCGCACAGGGACCATAATCCCCGCCTAAATGGCAAGTGGGGAGATTATACAGAGAGATGTCATAAGATTGGAAGAAAGACTGTTCTACATCTTTTGCATCTCAAAATCTGTGGATCACAAGGTTTTAAAACCAGAGACATAACATAAAAAACAGACAAAGCTCAGTGCACATCCAGAAAACTTATATACGGTACAGTGCCTAAATATACATGTATAAATAACTAATAAATAAAATGGTCTTTTAGTTTAACATTTTGGCCAAATTGTTGTAAGCCCTTGAGCCAAACTTCACGGCAGACCACGTTTCAAGGATCCCTACACTAATATAAATTCTTAATAACCTGTGCATTGCCAGGAAGAATGATTTATAATAAATCTGTCAAAATAAGTTGCAAAAATTCTAAGTCTGATTGAAGCTTTTATTAACCTGTACATTACCAGGAAAAGCACTCTGTAATAGATTTGTCACAATCACACTGCATGCAGGCAAGTTCCCCTGATAGTTGGAGATGCCATGGAGTGAGCTTTTAACCATTTAAATGTGGGAGGGAGGGAGCTTCAATTGGATAGGAGGTTGCCACCCTCCAAAACAGCCAAGACTAGCTGAACAAGAATTATAAAACTTTCAGAACACCTACAAGCTCAAATTGAATCCCCAAAATACCCACAACATATATATAGGCATATAAGTTTCACAAAGGAGTGCTACTGAGCATGGCAATATATATGATCTGTGGATCACAAGGTTTTGCCACTGTTTGGCGCTGTCACAGCTATCCTGCCTAATGTCATTAGTACATGAGCACTTTTGCCTAATTTTAGATGAAGTTTAGGAGAGCAGATTTACCATTGATGGGTAAGTGGACACATATTGGATATGTGATAAGCCTAACTGTAAACAATTGCAGTACTAGTTTCTAATCGGTATAACGCAGGATGTGCATCTGGTATTGATATGGGTAAAAGAAAAAAAATCTCTTCACATGCGTCCAAAGGTGTACAGTATGTATTCTCACTAAAGGGTTGCCAAAAGTCCCATATACATAGGATTGTCCCGTTATCCCTGAACGGTCTGTCAGGACCCATAATTGTCCTGTATTTGAGTGCCTTGCCGTGACGTCTGATCGTAAAATGACTAAATCAGTCATAAAAATGTAATCGATTTGTACTTGATTAGTAATAGTAACTTTTTCTGATAGATGTCGCCATACTAAATTATGATTTTAGTAAAGTTGGGACACTGCCTGGTCAAATCCTAATATCAGGAGACCCACCTCCTATAAGTGTTAGGCTGCGGCTGGGCGTGGGCACGCTGGCGCTCGAGCGCCGTGACATCATGCGGTCTACTCGGCCGGGTGATTTCTGGCCAGCTAGTTGCGTGTGGGGGGGAGGTGGTGGTTTAGGGGGGCGCGGCAATGACGTCACGTTGCTGGTTCGCCCTGATTGGGCAAACCGCTCGCGTGACGCATCAGCGAGCAGCCAAATCAAATTTGGTTGTCTCGCCAAGCAGCAAGGGCACGTGCATGCACCCTCACCCTGGACGAGGGCATTCGGAGTTATCACTCTGATCACACTGAGCGTGCATGCGCGGTTCGCTTCATCCTGGCCGCAGCCTTACTTTTTCTCCCACCCCTATACTTGCTAGTTCAGCATGCGCCTTTCCCCACTCTGCCCAGAGCAGAGATGATAAAGAGCAAAGAATAAAGCTGTCAAGCCGTTGATACCATTCAGCTCAGCGTTTCCAAATCATTCATCACTCATAACATCACACTCATGCTGGATTTCAGCATCCCGTATTCTAAAAACTTAACTTAAATGTGGAAACCAACTAATGATATTGCAGCAAGGCAACAAATCCGTTATGCAAGTACTGTTTTGGGCCCAAAAATATTTAGAATGCACTTTTTGTTTTGAGTGACTTTTTACCTATAGTTTCCTTGAAGTGATTGGGTTTAATACTGGTATATATTAAGATTGTTCCGTGCCACATATGCCTTCAGAGCAGTCACCACAAAGCTATTCTATGTATATGTACTGCTCTCCCTGCGGTACATTGACAGCGGTATGTGAGTTGCAGATGAAGGCTGCGTGGTGAACATTTTATATTCACTTTAGTGGAGAGAGCTATTGTAAATGTAATGGGTGTTTTCAATATTTTAATATTCATATACATGTTAAATTTATTGCTGTTATTAATTTTTCTGAAATACCTCTTACTAGTGCACAATAGTTAATGAGAAGGACTTTCAGACAGCTGGGGAAGCTGCACAAAGCAGCAAAATTGTGTTAAAAAAACCATATTCGTAATATCTAGCTTCGGTGGTTTCCGTGGTAACCTTTCGACTGCACTGGCCTCTGAGCTCCATTTAAACTTCCCGGACATTTAATGTTTCATGTCTCTTAAATGAAGCATCAGATTAAGGCCGCTGTCATATTTAGCGCTACCGTGCGTGTATCGCGAACAAAAGGTTGTGCCACTGAGGCAAGGTCCTAGAGCGCACGATGGAGTGCGACTCTTTGCACGCCGGTTTTTTATTTTGACACGCGATGGCTGGATCACGTGCGCAGTTTAGCCAACGATGGCGAACCGCGCTTGTGACGCCTCAGACACGCCTCCCTGTCGTGTCTCCTCCTCCAGATCCCCAGGCCATGTATCGCTTCTGCAGTAGGTGGGCGCGACGCCATGCCCTCCGTCGCCCGCGCCTACTATATCCAAGGCCTAAGTAGTGATAAGTGCAGGCTGCTGCTTCAAGTCTGTGCGCATTATGATTATTGATAACTTTGTCTTTAAGAAAAGTGGCATGTTGGGTAATGCAATTGTAGCTACAATCAGTAGAGTTACAACTGCATTTGCAGTCACGAGAAACCAATGTTGAGAAATGCAGACGATCAAACAAGGGAAATGTGCTGTTGGACATGGCTGTGTTTAGGATTTGTAGTCATGTGATAAGGCAAGGATTACAGCATAGCTCTGGACCGCGCACTTCTCAACCAGACCCAGCTGAAGATGGCTGTTCTAGTAATAAAAGTGGTAGTGCGAGAGGATAAAAGGGTTGTCCCACTGCACTTGCAAAAAAGTATTTTGTACACAACTTGGCAATTTTGTTTTGCTTGCCGCTTACCCAACATCTAAAGTGTAGTTATGCCATTCTATGGCAGCGATTTATAGTGGGCACAACGCAAGCAACAAACCTCTGAGGCCGCCAACGAGCGCGCGAGCAATGCAGAGCGACCACGCGGCAGATTTAAAAAAAAAAAAAAAAAAAAAAGACAAATTATTGTCTTTTTGCCCTATGGCCGTGTCAAATGAGCGGTTCAGCCAATGAGGGCAAACCAGCCTGGTGATGTGTTCGCCACGCCTCCCCATCGCCTCGGACCACAGTGCTGGGATTGCGCGAGCGACGCCATGTGCTCCGTCGCGCTCGCCTACTCTAATCTCCACCTACTAATGGAGCAAGAGCTGGCACCCACACAGAGCATGGGTAATAAGTAAGCACGTATTTTCTAGCTGTGAAAGTGTTAAACTGATAATCATGCTGTAAGCAAAAAAAAAAAAAAATCTTTGGGTGTTACAATTTCTCCTGCATCACAAGCCAAGCAACATGGAGTCTGAGAGTGGCCTTCAACTGCAGTGATTACCCCCGCTGTCTTCTTTCTGTTGTCCATCAGAGTGTTGGGTAACATGCGACACCTTTTTAGCAGTGACAGGGCTGACGTTTTTTCAGGTAGCAGCGGGTTGTCTGGATGTGGAGGAACGCTGCTAGTCTGCCCACAGCTCTGAATGGATGAATATTGTCTTTGTGCAGGGTGGTCAGTGAGGCTGCAGTTGCCCACAGAACGGTTGTAGAGAAGGTCTGTGGTGCTCGTGGAGAGTTTAAACTAGAGGATGATGGGCAGCTAAGCTTATTGAATATACATATGTTAACTTGCAGCCCCGAGCACGCCAGTTACGCTAAGGTGGTCTTTCTGCAGAGTACATGTCGCCATCTAAAGCAGGGGTGCGCAAAGTTTTTTTTTTTTTTTTTGCTGCCCCCTCCCCTGTGTGCCGGCTCCAGAGCTTGCGCCCCTCCCCAGTGACCTAGCGTCAAATGACGCAGAGGGTCACATAACCCTTCAGTGTCATTTGACGCGCGTTTCCATGACACCATGTCACATAACCCCGCCTCGTCATTTGAAGCCGCGTTGTCATGGTGACGTGACCAGAAGCCGGCTAAATCCCGGTTAATTGAAGTTGCAGAGACTTCGCCCCCCCCCCCCCCCGGGCATTTAATTGAAATGAATCGGGGAAGAGCGCGGGGCCAGTGCAACCCGCCTGCGCCCCCCCAGAAAAATCCCGTGCCCTCCAGTTTGCGCACCACTGATTGAAAGGGCAAGGTGCTTTTAACCTTCCTCACTGGGACCATTTAAAGAAAAGGCTATCCTGTTTGCGCGAAGGAAAAATGAATATCCAGGCTATATTGCTTGTCTTCGGTTTTTATGTCCACTATGGCAACCTTTAAACAATCACATTAATTGTTTTCATTGTTTGTTTCTCTAGCTTCCTCTCATTCTCCAGGGACTGCTATTAATCTTTTGTGATTTAACAGGGCGTTGGCTGGGGATCTCCAAAGGGAAGTTTGTGTGGGGTTTTTATTAGGACTAGTTTGTTGCAATTTTTAACGCCTTCCTGGCTAGATTGCTCATTGTTGCTATATATTGTCATCGTTCTTTTATTATTAATGCAGGCCACTGTGCTTTGGAATATATTGACATCATCTAAATCTATTCTACCCTTGGTTGTTACTTAATCACCCTAAATGTGTGCATGGCATCCGTTTTAGAAACATTAAATAATCAACTTGTTTAATCTTTCAATTCATCCCCTGAACATTTCATTAAGAATCTGAGAAGCCAGGCAGGTGGAATAATGGATCCATAGGGAGATTCGATAGGTGGTAGGTAGTATATTTTTTTTTATTTTGGTGTTCATTTTTAAAGTAATTCTGATGCTAGTTTGGCCAAAAAGATAAACATAGAAACTACCGTTCCAATTATTATTCCCCATTTTTGTGTAACACTGGGCTTTTACAATGACTTACTTTTTTGTGCTTATTTTTGATTACCATGAATGATACTATAACTTCTTAATCACCCACCATACCTGAACAGTACTGCCCCTTGCAATATTGATTTGTTACTAGGATGCCAAGGTTACAGGTGTCATGGTAAACAGTGGTGGACATTGGAGGTATTTGAGACCTGTAACTTTATTATGTATTAACCATACAAAAATTGATGCGCTTCCTGACACTTAGTTCAAATATTCAGAATCATTCACCTTACACAGAGCAACTGTCATAAAACCTTCTGTGTTTAGCTATAGTAAAAGTGCACAGCCTGAAGCATGTATGCATACATGACTTCAAAATGATCACGGAGTCTGTGCATAGCATTTTGGTCTAACTAACAGTTCTAATGTAGTGACGTTCAATAGTGACTTTACAGTGGCCACACAACTTTGAAATATAATTGCAGAATATAAAGTTATCCAAAAAAAAAGTATGTATTGTTTTTACTGCGGACTCTGAAAAATAAAATGCTAGTCACCTGTTCCGTCAACACTGCCCACATCCCAGTCTTATCATACAACCATTCAGGGTGCAGATGATGCTCAATATACAGTGATCTCAACATGTAACATTTCCTTTGTTCTGTCTGCTTGTGTCTTCATCAATGGTCATTTGTAAAGCGGGAATCCTGCCCAGTTTCCATGTGGAATTCTTTACAGAATTCAAACCAGGGGAACCTTCTAAGCTGAACAGTGCTAGTTTTTGGTTTTTAGTTGCTGGTTTACATTCTGGATTTTCAAAGATGGTGCCTTCCTCTTCCAATAGGAAGCTGCAACGTCATGCCCCCATTGTTGTGGCTTCCTATTGACCACAGCATTTTAATTCCCCAAATCAAAGCTGAAACACTATCATGGTCTCACCTGAGCTAAAGAAAAAAACATGCTTTAGCTCCATATGGACCCACAGATTAGAATTATGTGGTAGAATAGAAAAATTTGGGAAAGAAATGTAGGCTGCTTTTAATGGTAAAAGTGAACATTTAGTGCAGAATGTTTGCCAGGATGTGGAGATATTGAAGGCCAAGTTCAGACTTGGTGGAGATATTTAGGCCTATACTTACTATGCAGTGTTATTGCCTAAGGCCCGGGCCATAGTGCCTTTGCCGAGGCTTTGACATCACCCGCGTGAAGCGGGTGCTTTCCCCGTCCATGGTGGACGGGCCATGGGGTGCATTCCTAGGGACGTCATGGAGCTGGTCCGCTCACGTCACCTACGTCAGTATCAACTGATTTCTTGCGGAACTCGCCCACCCTCCTGCCTCTGTCCGCGTATGGGCACGATCAATGCCTTTAGGCAATCTGATTGCGCCCCGCGCAGATGCATCCGTGCGGTTTCCCACACCATGGATGTCGCCTAAGACACCTTCCTGAGCCAGAAGATATATTGGGCCAATATTCTCTAAACAGACTTTTGCCATATCATCATACCTTGAAGTTAACAGGTTGTAAGGTGTCCGGACTACCCCAAAACATGATACATCCCATTATAATTCTTGGCTCTGTAAATACGGCTCAAAGTATTGACCGTTTTTATTGTTGTTTTTGTGCAGTTTTATTACCTTGATAATATAATATATTTTTAGTATCCATTAAAGGTCAACTTATGTTGTTTTAATGTGGTGTGTGTGTGTGTGTGTATATATGTCTATTATATTTTATACACACACACTTTGAAATTACACACTGTCAGTGTGACAAAACGAAGTGTCCTTTAAAACTAAACACTTTCATGTCTTAAAGCTATTACATATTTGTTCAACTTCCAGACTAATGTTCATAAACTGCATCTTTCACTGATGCAGTGCATGTTGAAAAATCAGTCTTTGTTTTACTCCTACAGCTGGGGTAAACTGGGATAGGATCAAATGAGGAAAGGAAACCTACACACAACAAAAGGCACTTGCTAGTCAGTGTAAGAATCAATGGATTTGTAAGCATGAATTTAAAACACTGGAGCAGATTTAATTAATTCAATAAATGGGAACCCAAATGAACAATGGCCAACTGTGTTTGAGGCAGTGGAACTGCAATACATTTAATTCATATTTGTTTCCCCCCCCCCTAGGTTGATCCAAAGGACTATATGTTTAATGGATTGAAGGATCAAACTGTAGGACGATTGCCTGGAAAAGTTGAAGGCCAACAGTTTGTCATACAAGAGTGTGAGAACTGTAACATCTACATTTTTGACCACTCGGCTACCATCACTATTGACGACTGTACAAACTGTCGCATCTTTCTAGGGCCTGTAAAGGGCAGCATATTTTTCCGTGACTGCAAAGATTGCAAATGTGTGGTTGCGTGCCAGCAATTTCGCACTCGGGACTGCCGGAAAATGGATGTGTTTTTATGCTGTACCACCCAGCCAATCATAGAGTCATCCACAGGCATGAAGTTTGGATGCTTCCAGTACTATTACCCAGAACTGGCAAGCCAGTTCAAGGACGCAGGGTTGAGTATCTTTAACAACACATGGAGCAATATCCATGATTTCACCCCTTTGTCGGGAGAGACAAACTGGAGTCTACTTCCCAGTGATGTTGTGATCCAAGACTATATACCACTGCCTGACTCCGAAGAATTAAAAGCTGTTAGAGTGTCTCTAGATGGTAATAGGAGCATAATACCTGTGACGTGGGGACAGCGTCAGAAGAAAAGTGATGAGTCCTGCTTGGTTGTTTTCTTTGCTGGAGATTATACCATTGCCAATGCTAGGAAGATGATCGATGAGGTAATATGAAAGCACGTTCTTAATTAAATACTGTGGATATCCAGGATTTTTTTAATTAAAAACAAACACAGATAGCAGATTTGATGCATGTGCTTACTAGGATGCTTGTCGTTCTCCTTATTCATTGGTGCGGGGCAAACTAATCTTCTATTGATGCATCTATGAACTCTAGAGCTCCCTTCTCAATACAAACCGGAAGCACTTCACTTTCAAAGAACATAAGTGCCACTACCATGTTAGTCCTTTAAGTTCTCTGTAGACTGTTTGTGTGTTAAATTCTGTTCGTGGACATCTACAAAACGATACAGTGCACAAAACGGTGTGTTAATATATTCTCTAAGTCTTTCACAATGTGTGTGGCTGAGAATTAAGACACATATATCCTGTCCCTTTTGAGGTCTTATCATTATTCACAGTAACCCCTCAGTCAGACCATGTTTATTTTGGATAACCAATGTATATGCAAACACATTAACATGAAACATTCCTTTTCTTATGAGTGGGATCTCGGCATCATTTAAACTTTGTCTAAAATCCTGACCAAATGAGCACATTTTAGAGTAACTGTTTAGATAATATGAGCCTTACTGGAATTTATTGCTGGTGTCAAAACGTTAAAATATTCATCATAATGATGGGGTTTGTCTTTTGTGTAAGTTATAAGTTAACGCTTACTTGATTTTTGCAAAATGGAAAACACCTCCGCTTCTATTGTTAGTTGTTCGAAGTCTGGGCTAAAGTGTTCCTGAAAGGTTGCACAGCTCTTGTAGCATTACATATCAAATAGATTTCTATCCCCCAATAGAGTGGAAATCGATAATTCATACATAATCTGTAATGCATTTTTTAGATTTTATACTAGAAGTTATTTCTTCATCTTGCTCATACTTCTCTCCCTTTTTTGTTTGTCATACAGATGGTTAGTAAGGGCTTATCACTTATTCAGACCAAGGAAGTTGCAATGAAACCAGAAGATGCAAAAAGGGTATTCCAGGAAAAAGCCCCAGAGTTCATACCTCTGTTGGAGAAAGGTACAGTTTAGCAGATTTCCAAGACTCCTATTCTAAATCTTGAACTGGTATATTTAGTGGGATGTAGAACAGAAGTATATGAAATAACTTTTACCCTAGAAAAATGGTTCCCAATTCCAGAGCTCAAGGACCCCTAACAGTCCAGGTTTTAAGGCTATCCTCAGATTATTGCAGGTGGCTCAATCATTTTGACCGAATCACCTGTGCCCAAGCATGGATATCCACAAAATTTGGGCTGTTAGGGGGTACCTGAGGACTGGAGTTGGGAACCACTGCCCTAGAACATATTAATTTACTTGCACTAAATATTTAATAATTGTGGTGCCGTTGGTGTTATAAAAAAAAACAACCTACTAGTTAACAGAGATTATACAGGCCCTACTTTTAAGGGCAATTCTATCCAACTAAAATATCTTACACAGTATGACCTTGAGATTGATGACCTGTCGCTGTGGAATCCCCTGAACTCTTGTAGGCCAGAACAAAGTAAATATCCACGTAACTGTCAATTGAATAGAACACATTTTGATACTGTCACCTTTAAACATAAACTCTGAAAAGCACATGTCATTGCACTTTGGGTTAAATGTCTTGCTTGATGTGTCTAATTGCTTTGCTCCTCCAGGTTCCGTAGTTGCATTGGAGTTTAACGGAGATGGGGCAGTAGAGAGCTGCCAATCGGCCATCAGCAATATCTTCAGTGGCACCAAGGTGAGCTAGTTTTTCGTGTATGTGTGTATGCATATGTATATATGTGTGTATATGTATATATAATTTAGATCATGTATGTAAATCCAGATGCCAGCACCGTGATAATCTGTAAAGGAGCAGAGGGATTGTGCACAAACGGGCAATACAGGACAGATGACCAACACATTTTGGCCCATACTTGCTAAGCAGTGCTACACCGTCAAGTACTTTCCATTGCAAGGAATTTTACATATCTTCTGAGGTTCAGAGAGATGAGAAAATTAAATGTACCACTTACTTTGTTTCAAAAACACCAGGTGCTTGCTTTGAGATTATTTTGAGACTAAATGGTCAAACCCATTCAAATATAATTGATAATACAAATCACTCTCTGCCTAATCTCGTGCTAATTATGATGTTTCTTTAACACAGCCAAACTGATTGGATACGTTTCTTAAATCATTTTGACTAGTTAAGACATTAGAGAACATTGTTCTAACACATTTGCTGCAAAGTAAATATTATTATTCAGTTGTGAAACCTGTTTCTTATAATTTACGGCATTAATAAGTTTGCTTACTTCCCACAGAACTTTCATGTTCTCTTCCCTTTTAAAATAGGTGTTCGTTTCCGAAAACAAGGCCTCCGCTCCTCGTGATGTGGACAACTTCTACAACTTTGCTGACATGCAGATGGGAATGTAGAATACTGGTGTCATCTATTTGTTTTCCCACACATTTATCACCCTTGTTTACCTGCAGAATATGTCTCGCCAGAATTGCTTCCTGCGTTATTGCATTTTATAAAAGCTATTTTATTAAAATAAATAGTATTCTATTCAGTTAAAAACAAAACAAAAAAAAAAACAATTTCAATGGGTTCTGTAACATCTAATGTCCTTCAGTTCTTGAAGTGTCCAACAATGCAATAAAGGATGGTTGCATTCCTAAATTAACACACAGGTCACCAAAACTATCAATGGAATCCTCAGTCATACCAGGTTGAGGTATGCATTGGAAGCATGTTAATGCACTTTGTATGTGAACACAATGGTACTTTATAAATGGTTGCTCTAGGCTTCGGAACTGCTACAGTTACCATTGTATTACTGGAGTGACATTGCTGTGCACTTGCAGCATCAGAGACCGGTTTCATCTGATTGTACAAGTGACTCTTAAGAGGCTGTTTTCAAACTCCTCATGCTCTTGCTGTGTGGCATGCAGTGCAATTTGCCTCATTCACACTGGTGTAAATTTGAACAAATTTAAAATCTTTTATTTTCTATGGGTGTTTTTTTGTCTTTTGCTGATGGAAGCTATTGTTGTGTAGACTCCGACCAAACTTTTTTTTATATGTACATTTGTATAAAACTGGAATTTTATTCAAGACCTGGGAAGGTTGTACTTTGTAAATTTTAATAGGTGGTAAATTGCAGAATGATTACAAAATGCATTAAATAAACATTGTATTTTATAACTTGGCACGGTACTGGTGGAGGATTAGTAGAGTTTAACGTAGAAATAATTTTCATGATCTTTTAATATTTTTTTTGTCATTTTACAAAAAATGTGTGTTTTTCTTGAAAATAACCAATTAATGCATTTTTCATTTTAACATGGTTTTAAGCTCCTTAATGATAAATGCATTCTGAAATCAATCTTTTATACTGTGAATCAGTGATATAACTGTGAACTTCTTCCAAGGTCATTAAATCCATTGTGTGTGTATATATATACAATTTAAAGGTTTTTTCAATATAATCTGAACCGGGAGTTCGGGATGTTTCTGTTAGAAAGCAGCCATTGATGTCAATAGGAGAATTGAATCATCTTGGCTTGCACATAACAAATATGGTGCCTAGAGGATTTTTGAAGGTTTAGCATTTTCAATTAAAGGTAATTATTTGTATTTAAAGGGACAAACCCCACATAGGCCCTTAATGTCCTAACGGCAGTAACATGTTCAAGGCGTTACATCAGACTGATTTATTTTTTGAAAAAATTTTTTTTAACTAAACTCTGACCCCAGTAAGTATTTTTAAATCTTTATTTTCATTTGTAAACCTGGTGAGCTGAGACTTGGGAGGGGTTTGATTTCCTCTGGCTAATCCTTTGTGTGTATGATGTCATTGTGTGTCCAGCAAGAGCTTGCACAGCTCCTCTTCTCCCTTATCTTGATTAGTTCTGATAAGGACAGGGTGGGCTAAGGGTAAGGAAAAACACTTGATTGACAAACACCCCCCACTCCCGAGGCCCATGATACATTTGTAAATTTGTAATTCATTACCAAGGAACAATAAGGTAAACGGTTGCTTTTAGATTAGCCTAAGGAAGCCCATTAGATTGTTCCATGATTTTCTAAAGCTTGTTTTTTGGCTGATTACGCCGGTTTGCACTTTTTAAATTGAGTCTCTTTTTGAAGCACTTAATTCAAATGGAATTATTCTCAATCGCATGCTATTTGCAATTCGGTTAAATGCTTCACTTTTGAGAATAAAGGTATGAGTTCTTGATTATCCACAATTCCAGTATTTTCCTTTTTTGCAGTCTTTTGAATAGTTTCTTTTATTCAACTTTAGTTTATAAATCAAGCTTCATGGTATTTCTTGCATTTTGAAAAGTCCTTTTTTATTAGTTTTCTCAAACTGAACTTTGTTTCTGAGAAATTCAATACTAATGAAACTTTTAATTTTATCCATGGAAATACATGTATGTTTCTACAGTTAAGCCTAATACCAGATCTTCGATCTGTTGCTTCCTCTCCACGGACTCGAGGTAGCAAAAATGAGATGAAGGCCCAGATAAGTTTTAGCATGCCTTTACTCCCATTCACATTGGAAATGGTTTCCTAAAGCATGACTGTGGATTTGGGCCTATGAGTTTCATGGCAGGAAAACCCTATATGTAAAAAATAAAAAAAATAAAAAAAAAAACAGAACAGGGATTGATGTTTCTGTCCCTGCTTGGACCTTTGTCAAGATACTACAGATAAAAATATCACTTGTGAGCAGAATCACGTCTGACAGGTCTTCAACCCTGCTTTCCACCATTCTCCTAGAATACAATGATTCTACTGCAGCCAGGTATTCTGGGAAATACTTCAAGATACTACAAAACTCTATAATACAGCTTTGTGTACACTGCAATACTATATAAGAACAACCATATTTAGGGCTATGCACCATATTTTGGAGCGTTACCATTGCCACAAGGCATATTTTGACCCATTCGGCTGAAATGTCATTATTGTTTAGCACCGCTTTAATATGGTGCTATGAGGCAGAAGTTATTTTCTTTCCTCAGATTGAATATGTACAGAGAAAAAACAAGTTTGTTAAAAGCACACGCTTTGATATTGCCATCTATCAATATAGTATAAAGTAATATTGGTTTCAGTAACTCGTCCCCACACAGCTTCTCTTACAGTCCTCCCTGACACAAGCAGGTTGATGCAAAGCGCAGTAATATATCCAAGCTTAGGCCTCGGACACGCTTACCGCTGGCGTGCTGAGGCTCAGGGAAAGCGGGTGCTTTCCCTGGCCTTGCAGGTTGCTTACCGCAAGCGCTCTCAGCAGGCCGTCCGGGCGCGGGCGCGTCACTGGCTGGGGGCGGGCCAGTGACGTCACGGAGCTGGTTCGCCCTCATTGGGCGAACCGCTCACGTGACCGGCCTGTCTCGCCAGCAAGCGGGGGAATTTTAAATTCCCCTAAGACCTGCGCTTCCGCAAGCGCAGGTGAGCCCCTACTAAAGCCGCTCTAATAGCGGCTGTAGGGGCTCAGTGCTGAGCGGGAGCGCGCGTCAGCACGCTTCCGCCAGCAAGCGCCAAACATGGCCAAGGCCTAAGGAACATAAGATGATCCTGACACTATTATTCTCAATTTAACACCATAACAGAGGAAAACCCTTCACTTCTTGATACATAGCGCCCCCCGTGTGTCTAGTAATCTAAACTGCTGTTGACCGAGTTGTTTAGACCTGTACACTGCAAAACACACGCACCCTTCTATAGTACTTTTTAAAACGCTGCAAAACTGTGACTGACTAGAAATTCTTCACAAGTTGCTGACAGCACTGAACCTTTCTAGGTGGTTTATTTCTCTAAAGAAAAACTTTATGGCAGTATTTTCTGTCACTTTTTTTGTTCTGTTACTGCAGTCAGACCAACTTTAGTACAGAATGTCACTGAAGAAGTAGTGTTGCATATTGAAATGTGCTGCCCGTGGTACTATTCTGGAGACACCAGTGCTGATTTGATCACAATACCTGTTGTGTTTTTTTTGTTTTTTTTAGTAGCAGTTCAAAATAGTGTAATACGGTTATGTTCATATTACTGCTCCTAAAGGAACATAGGTTTCTGTTGCTTGGTAATAATAAAGTCCTTAAAATAAATTTAAAAGCTGTAACATGCTTTTAAATGTTACATTTTTCTTCAAATGAATGCAGTAGTGCCTCCAACTTCTTCAGTTCTTCAGAAACAAAATGTCCATGTGCATATTAGTACAGCACGCGGATTGTCCTGTCCTTTCTGCGTAAAGTAAATGTACAGTGCTGTGGACACTGCTGCCTGCATTCTGCCTGACAATTAGTTGAAGGTACAGTATATAGTAAGCATCTTGTTGGCAGTTGGTACTAGGAGAATTGTGGCATTTAATGGCTGCCTTTTCCAGAGCACTTTCTCTACATTACTTGGCTTAAGGTTTCTACTGCTTAAGCCCTTTGCTACTGGAAAGAACAGCAACATTAAATACGTTTGTAAAGGGGTTAATTCCCTTAATGTCCAGGTATTTAGTTAATTTTCCATTGTAGTTGGTGCAAAAAATAAGTTAGTTCTCCAATAGGACTAAAATGAATAGTGCATTTGGCTTTTTAGTACTGGATGGCAGCTTCTGGGTACTGAATTAATTGAATAAGCCCTACGATCTTTGTAGATGTTTAATTTGATAGCATGAAATACTTTACTTTGCGTACGTGACATAACTTGAATGGTGTTTTGATAAAAGCTGCATCAAAAAGCTAGCAATTGTACAATGAGAAGGATTGATTGGAGTGTCATCCAATATTGTATGTTGTACATGCTGGAGTATCCTACATCTCTGTTCTCCTTGTGTTGGCTTTTGTACATTTTTATGTATTTTTTTTATTTTTATGTGTCACATGTGTTCTGTAATAAACGCAAAAATGCTTGAATATGTTGTTTAGGTTTATTCCCTGCATCGCTGTGGCCCAGCTGCACACAAATAGAACAAACATTTATTACATATTCCAAACCGGTAGTTTGACCTGCATATTTAATCTTCCTCAGGACCTGAAGTTGACTCTAATATTTGGCTTTTAGTTGCTGCAGCATTTGTTTTTGTTTTTTATACATTTTACTATTGGCAATTCCTTGGGAGATTTTGCACCCACTTTATTACACTTATTTTCTGATAAAGTGGTGCTCAAGGGACAAAAGCAACACTTAACTATTGACCTTCAAGCTGTTACTTGAATCCCAGTGTGAGCTTTTTATGACCTCCATTTTCAACTCTGCATCAGATAAAACTAGTTTGTACATCAACATTTGCATGTTTCAGACATGTCTGCAACCCTGTATTTCACTATTGTCACTCGGCATACCATGATTCCACTGCAGCCATGGATTCTGGGTAATGACATGTACATGAGCACACAGTGTCACACTTTGCTGCTTGTCCATTTTAACATGGACCCCTATAAGCGTATGCCTGCCGTAATACACAAACTTTTCAGCATAACCTGGGTTAAAGAAGTGCATGGCCAGTAAACCTACTCACAGGCAGCTGTTTCAACCTAAAACTAAATTGCAATCTTTTCTGGCCAGGGATGTATTGAGCCCTTACGATTCTGTGTACGGCCCTGCCTAGAATGCTGTCATATTAAAAAGAAGATAATGGTGTGAATTGGTAAACACAGGACCGTTTCATGCTTAAATTCTGTGATACTGAAGAGCAGGCACTTCTCAATTTCTAGGAACATTTGAACTTTTTCATATTGCCATTTTTTTGCTGAATAACATGTCTAATTAGCATGTGTTTTCACATCGGCATCTCCGATTTACATATCTAAAATCTCAGTGCGTTTGTCTTGAATAGATATCAAATGTGTTTTTACCCTACGTGGGATACAATTAATATATTCACTAGTAACCATAGTATTTGATGGCAGGTAAGACCCACTCAGCCCACCTAGTCTGCCCATTTTCCGATCTGCTGTAAAACCTCATTTGATCCCTGTCTTTATTTTTTATTTAGTATAGCCTTATCTATTCCAAGCATTTCTTTATTCCTTCTACCACCCCGGTTGGGATACTATTCCAAGCCACCCCCTTTTCTGTGAAGAAGTACTTCCTCACATTTCCCATGAACCTGCCATCCTCCAGCTTCAGAGCATGACCACGGTTCTATCACTTTGCTTTATGTGTAATATGTTCCCAAACCTGGATACTCTAGGTGAGGACTACTCTTGGTCTCTACTGCTAAAAGCTCCTCTTATACAACCGAACATTCTGTTGGCTTTTCCTACAGCTTTGTTACCTACTTTTATGTCCGCTGAATTAATGACTGGTCTCATTCCTCTGTCGTAGTTGACATTATAGCGCCCTTCATCCTGTATTCGGCCTTAAATGTTTTAAGCCGATTCACTAAACTATATTCTGTAGATTAAACAGAATCTGTGGGGTAAAAGCCACTTAAATTACATACAATATTTACTTTTGAGTTTCCCCGACTGTAACATCACCACTTCATTTTGCATATCGTACTGAAATATCAGACAAAAGGGAAGGGAACACAAAGTGATTGTGCCCCTAAAAGAATTCACTAAACTGCACACCACTAAGTGTAAAAAATAACTTTTATTAAATTTACTTAAAACATATATTACCGAAGAGTTGTGTAACGTGAATTAAAAATGAATTAAACCAACAGTATCGAGCATCTATGACACTCAGCAGCAATATGGTGAATTCACAGCATGTACACTGTAAAAACACATAGGACACTAGGTGAATACCAGCAGAACTCACTGACTAAAGACACTGGACTAAATTAGCAGAGTGTTGAGATCCGTACATACTGAAGCAGGATACTACAAACACTGTCCCTGAAGAAGCTCCTTTGCTGGAGGGAAACGCGCGTTGGACGCGCAATGTTGTCAGTCTCCTACTTGGAGCTGTTTTTAATGCAGTGTTTGTAGTATCCTGCTTCAGTATGTACAGATCTTAACACTCGGCTAATTTAGTCAGGTGTCTTTAGTCAGTGAGTTCTGCTGGTATTCACCTAGTGTCCTATGTGTTTATACAGTGTACATGCTGCGAATTCACCATATTGCTGCTGTGAGTGTCAGTGCTTTCACTCACAGTTTATGTACCTCTTACACTAATAAAGTGTTCACTGAGCTGTTAAACAATATATTATCACACTAGGAGGACTGGATATTCATCCATTACTACTTATTTGCCATCGCTGACTTTCATACATTTACCATCCGGCCTGTTAGCTGATCCAGAGGGGGTTACACCCTGACTTGTAGCATCATATGCCTCCTATATCCCCACCATCACTAGCTGGATAATTGGGATAGCAAAATGACACCTATTTGATGACATAGATGCTCGATACTGTTGATTTAATTCATTTTTAATTCACGTTACACAACTCTTCGGTAATATATGTTTTAAGTAAATTTAATAAAAGTTATTTTTTACACTTAGTGGTGTGCAGTTTAGTGAATTCTTTTAGGGGCACAATCACTTTGTGTTCCCTTCCCTTTTGTCTGATTCACTTTTCAGTTCACAGTTTGCACCCACCATTCGATTACCTGATTTATTTATTTAATAACCCAATTTGTATGGTTCTGTGATCACTCCATATCCCTCCCTTGTTGTTTCTTCGTACTGAAATATATTGGAAGGTTCTCAAATGATCATTTAATTAAGAAGTTATGGATTCGTGGGGAAATCCCGCTGTTTTGAAGGCATATGAAAACATGTGTTCAACACCATGTACAAGAAAATGCCAACCAACAGTGGGAGAGACAAAGGACCGTGCACCTTGAATGATTTAGCACCGTGATTGTTAGTGTTTTATAATGACGAAAAGATCGGAGCTCAAAAGACAAACTCCATGGGATTGTGCTAATGTAAAAATAACAAAATCGGTGTCGTTTGGACAAAACAAAATTTTGAGTCGCTCCCAGATTCACTTCTCACATGTATTGTTTATGGTACGTGGCAATTGCACTATTCTCTCTTATTGAAGCAGTCCATCCTGTTGGTCTCATGGCTTTTACCGTCTGCTCTTTATGATAAACCCCAATACAGAAGTACACTCGCGAGTAAGGACATATTGCCCAATAAGCAAACAGCAGCTCACGCATGCTCCTGCAGTCTGGAACTACTGCCTGCATTTCCCACGGTCTCTCACAGTCACAGCAACACGTGATTGGCATCCGCAGCATCCAGCAAGATCGCTCGATCACCAGGTCATCTGTCCCATATCAGGCACTATACACATATAGTGAGAGTCTCCTTCAGCCGGTATCGTGAACGTGCCCAGATGTAGTCCTACTGCGGTCTCAGCAGCTGGCACTCAACGGTGGAATCCCGTCGGTAGACGCGCACTGAGATGACGTCACACGCGCAGCACAAGACTTCACACCGGTCGTGTAAGATCAATGCGGGCAGGATTTAGCACAAAGAGAGCTATCAAGAAGGCTCCCCCCAGTAGATAATGGTATATTGAATCTCTCTACCAGCATTCTGACACAAGATCAGATCAGAGTGCTGAGTAGGGGATTGACTTTTTCACGTACTTGTGGTCCTAATTCATTCCAACTATTCAAGGACCTCCATAAATTCACTCGGAATTTAACACTTAAAAGACATTTTCTGAAGAGTGAAATGGAGTCTGGTCCCCTTGCTATAGAACCAGCACAGAATATACAAACTAGTCAGCAAACCCAGAATTTAGTTCCTGTTATTAGACATACGCCTTTCAAAAGTCAGTCTAAATTTTACCCAGCACAATCAAAGGGACACCACATCGATACATTCTTTACAGTGGTGAATAACGAATTGTATACTTTGACACAAGAGTTCGATATGGGCAAAATTAGACAGAACCTTAATGCAAAAGAGAACTTTACCTTAAAAATGCTAAGGGATAATAAAGAAATAATTATCAGGCAAGCGGATAAGGGGGTGGGGGGGTAGTTGTGCAAAATCGTAAGGATTATGAAGGCGAAGCCCTTAGATTACTAAGCGATACTGCCTTCTATTTGACATTGAACAAAGACCCTACCTTAGAGTTTCAGGTTCTGTTTAAAACTCTCTTAGATCAAGCCCTAACACAGTCAGTTATTTCCAATGTTAAATTTACTTTTCTTTATCCTGCCTTTCCGAGAATACCCATATTTTACCATTTACCAAAGGTTCATAAGTGTAGTGTTAATTCCCCAGGGAGACCTATCGTTTCCGGGATTCAGTCTCTGACCGCCAATGCGTCCCAGTACGTAGACTTTTTCCTGCAGTCCTATTTAGCTAAATTACCATCCTATATTAAAAATTCCACTGCGGTTTTCAAATTGTTTCAATCTTTTGAGTGGAAAGATAGCTACAGGTGGCTGCCTTGTGATATCAAAGCTTTGTATACCCATATTCCTCACACTAAAGGTCTTGAGACCATCGAATCTTGTATGAAACAGGATCCTCTATTGCACCCCCTAAATAGGGAGTTCATTTTGAAACTGATAGATTTCATACTGAAGCATAATTATTTTATGTTTCTTACTCAGTTCTACATACAGGTTTGCGGTACAGCTATGGGTACTCGTTTTGCCCCTAGCTTCGCAAACCTGTATGTAGGAGACTGGGAAAACCAATCCATTTGGACTGATAACCCATTCATCAGGAAGATAATCATGTGGCGACGCTACATAGATGATGTCCTGGTGGTTTGGGATGGGGACCTGGAGTCAGTTAATCAGTTTTTGACTTTCATCAACAGTAATGACAATAATCTGGTCTTTACATATCAGACCGATGAAAAAGTGACTAATTATCTAGACCTTAAATTAACATCCACATGTGAAGGGAAAGTGTCAACTGAAACATTCTTTAAGGAAGTTGACACAAATAATCTTTTAATGGCAACAAGCAATCACAAGGATACCTGGATTAAAAATATCCCAGGGGGCCAATTCACTAGACTTAAAAGAAATTGTAGCAGTAATGACACCTTTAACGCACAAGCAGAGAAATTGTATAGTCGTTTTATTGAGAGAGGATACAATTCGGAACATCTTACAAGAAAACTTGAAAGGGTCAGACTTATAGATCGCGATGACCTGTTGGTTCAGCAACATAAAAAATCTAAAAAATCAGGTAATATGGAGGTAAAAAAAGCGGATGTGGCATTTATAACTAATTTCAATTCAGCACACAGGAGTATTGAGAAGGTGTTCAAAAAGCATTGGGACATCCTTAGTCATGACCCGGTTCTGTGTGAACATCTGACTGAAAAACCGAGATTCATTTACAGGAAGGCTTCAAATCTAAAAAACACTTTAGCCCCTAGTGATATCGGTCAAATGACAAGTGTGAGTAATAACTTAAACTGGCTTGGGACTAAACCGAAGGGAAACTTTAACTGTGCTAGGTGCTCCACCTGTAAACATATGCACTCTAATCGTAAGACCTCCACTTCAAAGAAAACGAAAGAGATTTTTCAGGTGGAAGATTTCATTACTTGTGATTCAACCTAGTCAACTCTATCCTGTCTGCAGGCAATATCCCTAAGACCTGGAAAACTGCCAGAGTTGTCCCAATCTTCAAAAGTGGGGACAAAAACACTGTCTCAAATTACAGGCCAATCTCACTTCTCCCAATTCTATCCAAAGTCATGGAAAAATGTGTCCACTCCCAACTAAGCGATTTCTATACCAAAACAAATTTCCCTAGCCAATTCCAATCTGGCTTTCGTCCCAAACACTCCACCATAACTACCCTGCTAAAAGTTTGCAATGAAATCCAGTGTGGAATGGAACGGGGACAACTCACTGGTGCAGTATTCTTAGATTTTGCAAAGGCTTTTGACACAGTTGATCATGCTATCCTGCTTAACAAACTCCAGAGCTCTGGAATAGGGAAGCATGCTTTAAACTGGTTTCAGTCCTACCTATCAGGAAGATCCCAACATGTGTCCATCTCAGGCTCTAACTCCAACCCCCTGGATATCACCTGTGGTGTCACGCAAGGCTCTGTTCTGGGGCCCCTACTCTTCTCAGTGTTCATTAATGATCTTCCCACAGCTTGTAAGGAAGCCTCAATACACATGTATGCAGATGACACAATCCTATATGCACACAGCCATAGCCTCTCTGACCTTCAACACATACTTCAGTCTGACTTTTTGAGACTCGAAAACTGGATTTCCCAAAACAAACTGTTTTCAAACACTGACAAGACTGTAACAATGGTATTTGGGACCAAGACTAAATTTGTAAAGCTTCCAGTGACTGAGCTCCTGATTAGAACCAACGCTAACACCACCCTAACACCTATCACTAGTTTTAAATACCTGGGCTTATGGTTTGACTCCCACTTAACATTCGGGATGCACATTGATAACCTGACAACCAAGACCTACGCCAAACTAGGGGTACTTTACAGGAACAAATCCTCCCTAAGCCTCCTGGTCAGAAAGCGTATCGCACAGCAGATGCTAATGCCAATTATTGACTATGGAGACATAGTATATGGCTCGGCACCTCAAACCCACCTTAGCAAACTTGACACCCTCTACAATTCAATTTGTCGTTTTGTTCTCCAATGCAACTACAACACACATCACTGCGAAATGCTCAAAGAACTAGATTGGTCATCACTAGAGTCTAGGCGCAAAGTTCACCTTTCCTGTCTTGCCTTTAAATTCTTCATGGGCAAGCTACCCAGCTACCTGAACAAGCTCCTCACAACTACCACTTGCAGCACTTATCACCTGAGATCAGACTCCAAAAGACTGTTCATGGTCCCAAGGCTCAACAAAGTATCCGGACGTTCCTCCTTCTCCTACCGTGCACCCCAAAACTGGAACAACCTACCAGAGACTCTCACATCCACCACCAGTTTAAGTTCTTTCAAATCTAAGGCTGTCTCACATTTTAACCTGGTCTGTAACTGTTTCATACGCCCATAATATATATTTTCTTTAACTGTGCACGCAATGTCTTGTATATAATGTATACCCTGTTCATTTATGTAACTGTATTTGTAAACATGTATTATTTGTTTTACTCTGTGCCCAGGACATACTTGAAAACGAGAGGTAACTCTCAATGTATTACTTCCTGGTAAAATATTTTATAAATAAAAATAAATAAACCTACATAGTGTACCTACTTGAGTGTGGATGTGGGGAGGACTAAACGTAATTTGAAAGTCCGAATACAGGAACATGTGCGTAATATTAAGAATGGCTATGAATAGCATAGCGTTTCGAGACATTTTTTGATTTACCATAAGAAAGATCCCTCCTCCTTAACCTTTATAGGTATTAAACATGTACCAACTAACAGGAGAGGGGGGGACAGACTTAAAGCTTTATCTGCTGAGGAATCCTTTTGGATCCATAAATTGGATTGCATGGCCCCTAAGGGGTTAAATGAGGACCTGGACGTTTGGGCTCTCTATTAAGAGTCTGGGTCCTGTATACTACATTATTATTATATACTCATGTGTGAAGGGTTCATTTTTATTTCAGTTCACCTATGTCCATTGAGCAATGCAATAATCCATTTTATTTCTCTTGGAGTTTTTCACCTATTTTATGGCTAAATGCCATATGTTAATTACTCATTCATGAGATACTAATCGCAGTATTCTAATTTTAATTATGCTGTGTTTTAATCCTGTTTTTTTCTCATTTTTTCTTCCCCCTCTTTTTTTATATTCCTTTTGCAGATGATTATGTTATATGAATAAAATTGTGTTTATTGTATCATATGTATTACTTACAATCACTAAAATCCCTGTCACGCCCTCTAATTTGAGCGATTCTATCGGATTAGCCCTGGTCTAATTGGTTGACCAATTAATTACTAGCCTTATGTATTTAAGCTCTGAGTCAGTGACAGTGAATTTATCCCTGATGAAGAAGCCTTTGTTTAGCTTCGAAACGCGTAGGATTATCTTTTGTAACGTTCGCGATACCTTTTATACCCCTCGCCATTATTATATATGTATTTTTGAGCATTTTTATGTGCCAAATACTGCCCGCATTGATCTTACACGGCCGGTGTGAAGTCTTGTGCTGCGCGTGTGACGTCATCTCAGTGTGCGTCTACCGACGGGATTCCGTTGAGTGCCAGCTGCTGAGACCGCAGTAGGACTACATCTGGGCACGTTCACGATACCGGCTGAAGGAGACTCTCACTATATGTGTATAGTGCCTGATATGGGACAGATGACCTGGTAATCGAGCGATCTTGCTGGATGCTGCGGATGCCAATCACGTGTTGCTGTGACTGTGAGAGACCGTGGGAAACGCAGGCAGTAGTTCCAGACTGCAGGAGCAGATTGACCGGAGCTGTATCCACCAGACCATTCCATCTGATGCTTGCCGTGTGGTAATTTCGTGTTATTAACACGTAAATGCGCTAATTTTACAACATTGATGTACGCAGTTTACTTACCCTTTTAATACAAAAATTGATAACTTTGATGTACTTCACCATTTGCGTCTTGCGCTTTTTTTAATGTTTTTATCTCTTAGTTCGTGGGAGTGTTTGAGCCACTCTTTAATCTAGCAGCAGACGCCATAACCAACGGTTTTGTATGGATTTAATATAAGTTTTTTGTCACTTCCACAGTGGGGTTGAGCCTTGCATTTAGATAAATTTATTATCAAGGCCTGATTATTTGGTGTATGTTTTAGACATTGTCTTTATTACGATTAAGTGTACTTTGGGTTGCACACTTTTCTTCTGTTGAACAGATCACGCATGCGCCTGTCAGCACGTCCTGAACAGCAATACCGGCTCCCTACCTGTACCGAAGCTGTGCGCAACCGGGGAGACTATAGAGCCTGTTACACATGCGTTATTTACATCAGTTATGCACATATATGATGATTGCTGTGCAGTACAAGCATCGATAAGTGGGAAAAAGGTAGTGCTTCACTTTAAGTACATTTTCGCTTCACATACATGCTCCGGTCCCATTGCGTTCGTTAATGTGGGGTATGCCTGTATTGCAAAAGCAGGACAACTGTTTTGTGACAGGAGGTAAGAAATACCAAAATCAGTTAAAATATCTCACCAGTAACAGTACATCAGGCAAAATCTTTATTTTTATTCATTTACTTGATGCAATATGGCTTTTACTATATAACGGATATTTTTTTGCTATGTTTCGCCATTTTTCTTTCTTTTGAGGAGGGTGCTGCTAGCTCAGCGCATTTATTTTTATTTGGTCAAAATACACACACATTATTTGTGAATTTTTTTTTGTGTATATGCTTTACCTCTGGGTGGGCCACACCTTGTTGATTCCTAGTTGGAGTACCATGCTTACCAGGTCCCAGGTTTGCTGGGTCCTGGCACCCTGCATTTTATTTTTAGTATTTCCAATTTTTTTTTTACTTACAGTACATTATTGTTCTGCTAATCTGATAGCCCTGCAAATGTAGAGGGTCTAAAACTTTTGATACAAACAATAATTCATCCATAAATTTAATCTGTAAATCTTCATGTCTGGAGAGACTGTAGTGCATTAGGCCTCGGGCCGCGCTGATCC
Source organism: Ascaphus truei (assembly GCF_040206685.1). Taxonomy (NCBI): domain Eukaryota; kingdom Metazoa; phylum Chordata; class Amphibia; order Anura; family Ascaphidae; genus Ascaphus; species Ascaphus truei. Next base: position 250,109,829 of record NC_134485.1, read on the forward strand.
GCGCTCCTGCTCTGCCTCACCTGCTCAAACTGGAGTTTTTTTGTGTTCTGGCAGGCGAGGCAGTGAGCGCGCTTTGGGGGCGGTGCGTAGGCGGGAGGCTTATCGGAGGCGGGGCTAGTCCCTCGCTCCCATTGGATGTGAGCGGTCACATGACCGCTCCTCCGCTTCCCTGAGCGGCAAATTTGAAATTTGCCTGTCTCTCCAAAATACCTGAGCCTCCGCACACATGCGGAAGAGTCTGCTAAAGCCGCGCTGATGACAGATGCAGGGAGTAAGGGCATCTGCTCAGCGCGGCTCAGCAAGACTCACCGTACTATGTCCCAGGCCTTAGATAATGAGGTATTAAAGTCAGTATGTCATTGCAGACATTTGTGTGTTTTCAAAACACACAAAACCCCAGCACGCTCTTTTTGGGAACCCTGGAGCCCCCCCAAAATATATATGTATATAAGTGTCAAAAAGGAGAGCTATTGAGCGGGGCAAATGTATACAACAGATGACAGAGAAGCCCAATGCTACATCCAACATGACAAAAATACCCAGTAAAATACTTATATATTCTCTTGAAAAAGGGTCATTTAGTTTAACCCTTTGGCCAAAGCGTTGTAAGCTTGCGAGCCACGACAAGGCAGACCTTCCACTATTAGGATTAAAATTCTCATTTACCTCTATTATGAGGGAGAAAGACCACATTGGATCTATATCCAGTAGAATGAAAGGACCTACTAACTTCGGAAGTGGAGAGGGGCGGGCTTAAACCCTGGGAAGGAGGAGCCACTAACCTCCAACAGCTGAGAATAGGTTAACAAAACACACAAAACCCCAGCAAGCTCTTTTAGAGGTAAATGAGAATTTTAATCCTAATGGCGGTATAATAGTATTTTATCTGGTAGTGTTAGGACTTGCGAACAGGGTCTGCCTTGTCTTGGCTCGCAAGCTTACAATGCTTTGGCCAAAGGTTTAAACTAAAGGACCCTTTTTCAAGAGAATATATAAGTATTTTACTGTGTATTTTTGTCATGTTGGATGTAACATTGGGCTTCTCTGTCGTCTGTTGTTTACATGCTCATTGTATACATGCCATGCTCAATAGCACTCCTTTTTGACACATATACATATAAAAATATTTTGTGGGGGCTCAGGGGTTCCCAAAAAGAGCTTGCTGGGGTTCTGTTATGTACATTTCCTTGTTTTTACAATTCCTGCATGGTGTATTATATAAAGTATATAATATTTATTATTATTATACTACACCATGCGGCAATTGAACCCCTGATTCTTCATATGCTGGTGCAATTCTCTAACTGCTACACCACAGGGTGGTGTGATGAATCCAACTCTTTATACAAACATAACATATACTGCACAGTGCAGTCCATCACCCAATTAGAATATACCTTCCAAACAACCATAGTGTTGTTTAAAGAGGATTCTAGAAGGCTGTGTCCTAGAGAGGACGGGCAGGCAGTGCACAGCGTGTGGAGTGTGAAGCAAAAGAACACAACGGTGGCTGGATCACGGTATAGATAAAAATAGCTTCTTTATTTGGCTCTTACAAACAACTGTTCACATGACGCTGTGAGAGGTACTGACGCGTTTCGGGCTTCCTGCCCTTTGTCAAAGAGTATCATACCTCTACAAGTGCCGGTATATGTAGGGGAGTCTCCCGTCGCAAGTCCCGCCCACAACATGACGTCACAAACTCCCCCTCCAATGGAAACCACACGGGGAAGAAACCGAGAACCTCCAAGCAGCCCCGCGGCGAGGGGGCCTCCACACACACAGGCACCACAGATAATTTAAAAACAGAATAAATTATGCTAGGCAGAGACTTAAAGCATTAACCCACATATATAAACATATAACTTTTGACATCAATATATGAATAGATCACGAATGTCCACATAAGAAACAATAATAGATAGAAAAGTTGCCTCTTATAACATAACTGTGGACAATTGAGACAAAATAAAGAAAAAGAAGGAAAAAGCTTAGACTATTCCTGTAACATAAAAAATAAAACCAAAGGAAAACAGCAGAAATGTGTATACTCAAACAATTAAAAACCAACATAACATACCACGGATCCAATATACTCCATATGTAACACCACCACATCATTGTTGACAGAAAAAACAACAATGCCTAATGTGAGGCATAGTATCAGAAATGATTAATAGACTAGAAAGTTGTTCCCCATTAAAATGGATCTATCATCTGTATATATGTATAAGCCGCAGTGTATAATACTGCAGTATTATAATCTGTGTTAGTATTAGAGTCCGTTACGTCATGTTGTGGGCGGGACTTGCGGCAGGAGACTCCCCTACTGTCACGAGAGCTTGCGACAGGCTGTAATTTACACCAAAACTATATATAAATATATATATACCTGGGTTTGAACTGGGACGAGACTTAGATATAACAAATATAATTTATTCCTTGATAAAGGTGAACACAGCAAATATGTACAAATAACAGGCAAAATATAGACACTTACTTAAAATGGAAATGATGAAGCAGTCATATCTGGACTGGCAGTTCATACAGCACTCTTCATAGTCATCAAGACACCAAAGACATGGAAGACCTCTGGCAGGAAGACAGTGCATAGCGTTCTATCCCTAGGTGCCCTAGAACTGTTTATTCCCCCGCTAATTGACGTTGAACTTGACCCAGTGATTTTAGCTCTTTTGAAGGACATTGTATCCGCTTTGCGGTTTGCGGTCTGGACGGCAGCCAACTAGGTTACCTCGAGGCATCTCCATTGAAGTCAATGAGCCCATTGACTTTCAATGGGAAACCGCCGCTCTCCCTCTCGGGCGCCACCTGCTGGTCACTACAGGAAACAGGACTAAAACAGCACAAATTCCTATTGAAATGCATTGAGCCCTAATGGCGGCCAATGGGGACCTGCAAAATGGTGCCTGAAAAGGCGGGAAAATTACACAAAGAGCTATAATCATTAAAGAACTATTAACCCTTGTGCTCCCGGATGGATTCTAGTGTGTGTGTGATGCAAACACTGAGTAACCAGACATTACAATGGAACAGGGGAACATGCATTTACATGTCATAACAAGGGTTACATCACATTTCTGGACCTCAGCCCAGTTAACCCCTTGTCTCCCGGTGCGGTCAGGGGTGGCCAAATGGGGTGTAACCCCTTTAATCCCGGGCCAAATCCCCTCCATCGTCACACCTCCCCTGCTCAATGGAGCCTGGTGCCCCAGTCGCCTCCCCCAGGCCCTGGGGTACCACTGGCGCCCTTGACGCACTCAATAAGTCCTGAGGGATTGGCCTGGCAACATTGTCCTCCGGCATTGTCCAGTACATTGTCCTGGCCACAGTGGATGGTAAAGTCCAGATCCTGGGGAGCAGGGCTCCACCGTGGCCGCCGGGCATTCTCCTTTGCCTCCCTCTGCCCCCCACCCAGTGCCTTGGGAACCAAGTCCATGGTAAAGGGGCCCCGGTGCAGTCCAGGCTGCACACTGCCCAGAGACTGGCATGTCTCTGCATCTGCAGGAGGCCAGCTATCCAGCACAGACCGTCGCTTTCCTGTCAACCAAGTCTGGGAAAGGGCTATGTCACTATTCTGTAGGGACCCTACCTGCCCTGGCTCTGTGCCACCCTGTAGCTGCTCTGCTATACTCCTGACTATCCTCCCTGGCTGCCTATCTACCCACAGCCTCTCCTTTGGGAACTCAGGGGGTTCTGTCAGAGGGGTCACTCCTGGCCAGTCAGAACAAGGGACCTTCTGCCTACCTAGCCCATCCCTAGCTTCTGCCAGCTGCCTAACACCCCACTGACCTCCTATCTCCCTCTGCTCCACGGTGCCTCCCTGCCTAGCCTCCCCTAGGCCCAGCACCTCAGCCTGCTGCTTACCTCCCTGCAGCCCACCTGCACTTCTCTCCTCCCTGGGCAATCCTAACCCAGACCCTGGAACTACCTGAGTGCACCTACCTCCCTGACCTTGTCTCCTCCTTACCAGGGATGAGCTCAGGGGCATCTCTCCAGATGCAACCGCCTTAGCTCTTGGCTGGCAGGTATCCCTGGGGTGGCACATGCCTGGCACTGCCCCGGATACCCCCAGCCCATAGCCAGGCTGCAACAGGGGGCTGCCGATCTGAGACACCCCCTGAGGCTCTGCCAGAGTAACTGGAACCTCTAGCTGCAATACCTGCTGCTTTCCCTCCCTGGCTACCACTAGCCCTCCTTCTCTCACTGAGATCTGCTGCTGGCTACCTACCTGCAGCCTCCCCTCACTCTGCTTCTCCCTATCTAACCCTAACCTTGGTCCTAGGGACACCTGAGTGAGGCCATCTCCCTGACACTGTCTCCCCCTTACCAGGGATGAGCTCAGGGGCACCTCTCCAGATGCAACCGCCTTAGCTTTTGGCTGGCAGGCATCTCTGGGGTGGCACAAACTGGCCACTGTCCATGATACCCCCAGCCCATAGCTAGGCTGCAACAGGGGGTTGCTGATCTGAGAAACCCCCTGAGGCTCCGCCAGGGTAATGGGGGATTCTAGCTGCCATACCTGCTGCTGTATCTCCCCGGCTACCACTAGCCCTTCTTCTCCCACTGAGACCTGATGCTGGCTACCTACCTGCAGCCTCCCCTCACTCCGCTTCTCCCTAGCTAATCCTAACCTGGATCCTAGGGACACCTGAGTGAGGCCCTCTCCCTGACACTGTCTCCCCATTACCGGGAATGAGCTCAGGGTTGCTGGTGCAGATGCACCCACCTTAGCTTCTGGCCGGCAGGTAATCCGGGGGTGGTCTAACTTTGCCACTACCCCTGAAATCTGGGGGTGGTCTAACTTTGCCACAACCCCCGATACCTCCGGCCCATAGCAAGGCTGCAACAGTGGGGCTCTTAACTGAGAGTCCCCTTGCTGCTCCGCCAAGGTAATGGGGAAATCTGGCTGGCTCACTTGCTGCCTTCCCTCCCCGGTTCCCACTGGCCCACCCAACCCTCTCCCAGGCAATCCTACCCTAGAGCTGGGTGCTAACGGGGCTAGCCCCTCTCCCTGAAGCTGTGCCCCCATTACCGGAGGTGAGCTCAGGGTGGCTGGTGCAGATGCACCCACCTTAGCTTCTGGCCGGCAGGTAATCTGGGGGTGGTCTAACTTTGCCACTACCCCTGAAATCTGGGGGTGGTCTAACTTTGCCACAACCCCTGATACCTCCGGCCCATAGCCAGGCTGCAACAGTGGGGCTCTTAACTGAGAGTCCCCTTGCTGCTCCACCAGGGTAATGGGGAATCCTGACTGCCCTACAAGCTGCACTTCCGTCCCCTCCCCTGGTGCCCCTATCTCCTGCCACCACCCCGTCACCCCTAGAGTGAAACAACAGGGTACAGTCATAGGGAAAAATAAGTCAGGGTCAGTCTGCGACTTGGTCTGGCTTACCTCGCTGGTCCCCGCAGAGACCGCCGCCTTCGTTGGTCCCAATTGCAGGGGGACTGGAGTGGCTGCCGCCGGCAACATCTGGGCCGGTAAGCAACGGGTCGCCGCCGCAGCAGCGCCCGGGTTTGGCACAGGGGAAACGATGTAGGACCGGGGTCCCAGGTCTTTGTGGAGAAACATAGCTCCATGCAAACCAGGTAACAAAACCCCCTCCCGCAATCCCTGTCCCTCCCCCCACTCAGAAAGGGCTCCAGCACTTTGCCGGAATCGCGGCTCTTCTGCCGCCGCCGCCGCCATGGGCGAGCCCCGGGTAGCTGCCGCAGAAGTACCCGGCTTTGATGCAGGGTCGCCGGCGTGGATTGTGGGGCTCCGGACATCGCTGGGAATCGCCAACTCCGCCAAACAGTGTGTAACACCCATCTCCCGCACACCCCAACCCTCCCCCAAATAAAACTGCCGCCGGCAGGATGCCGGAGTGGCGGCTCCTTCTCCGCCGCCGCCGGTTCTCCGCCGGCATCCGGTGGATGGCCGCTGCTCTCCGCCGCTGTTGCTGATGCAGCCCGTCCAGGTTCTCCAGAAGACGTCCCGAGGAGGGTTGTCGCCCCGGCTGGGCGGGAGCCATCAGAGGATGCCGCTAACTGGGTCATCTTTTCCGCAGCTCGTGAGCGTTGGCCCTGAGGGGCTTCTTCGCCTGACCGCGCACGGTCAGGGCACTGGGCATTATTGTGGCCCATTTGTTGGCAGTGCCGCAGCAGCTGCCGGTGCTTCTCCGCCACCGGTGGACTAACCCCAGCAAGGGGCAACAGAGTCCAGAGCGGAGTTGCCTGAGCGCCGGGCTCAGGGAGGGGATAAGCGGGTCGGTGCTGTACCGACGCCAGGGACTGGGTCCACTTCGCCGGGAACCACATCTTGCCCAACGCACACACCAGTGCTAGCTCTTTCAGGGAAAATGGACGGGCCACTGCAACGGCCGTTCCCTCTCCTGGTGCAAGACTTCCGTGGTTTCCAAGACCACCCGCTCCCTCCTCAAGTCTCTGCCGTCCCGGAGCTGGGTCCCTTCCCTGCTCTCCGGACGGTGTGATGGTTACAGCAGCTGCAGCTGTGGATCTTTGCTCAGCCTGCCGGGTTTCATGCTCCCCCATTGCTGTCTCTCTCTCAGCCTTGCTGGCTGCTGCTCCCCGCGCCGACTTGATGCACTCCTCTGGTCTCAGTGCCCGGCTCCAGTCAGACGGATGGCCGGCACTTTGGTTCTGGAGGAAATACTTCTCACAAGTAGGGGAACAGTGAGGAGGTGCCATATCTTGTGTTATATGTTGTACACTGTGTGTTCAATATCTTTAGTCCCAGGAACTTGCAATTACCATCAAGTTCCCACTGGATCACAGTACCCCGCAGAATACTGTAATCCAGGTCCAGTTCGGTCCCACCGCTGCCACCAGTTAATTACAAGCCTGTCACGAGAGCTTGCGACAGGCTGTAATTTACACCAAAACTATATATAAATATATATATACCTGGGTTTGAACTGGGACGAGACTTAGATATAACAAATATAATTTATTCCTTGATAAAGGTGAACACAGCAAATATGTACAAATAACAGGCAAAATATAGACACTTACTTAAAATGGAAATGATGAAGCAGTCATATCTGGACTGGCAGTTCATACAGCACTCTTCATAGTCATCAAGACACCAAAGACATGGAAGACCTCTGGCAGGAAGACAGTGCATAGCGTTTCTCTCAGCAATCAGGAAATCATTCAGCAAACGAAGACGAATGGAGACTTTGCACGAAGACCAAAAATGAAGACAAAGGATATATGGGTGGACAGCAGTTTATAAACCTTTGTCCCTCTATTCTTAACCTTAAGCACAGGGGATTGGTTTTCAATTACCTCCAGCCACTCACTAACGTGGGAAAGCATTCTGACCCATGCCCCCCTGCTAGTTGGCCCATGCGCAGTAGAACTCTGGGGGTCTCATTTCTGAAGCCCCACATTTACATCAGGAATGCCAGCCAATCTATCCAGTTGGAGTTCTGGCAGGAAAACCTTTGTTGGAAGGTGTTAATCTGGAACACTTAAGACCTGTTCTGGTTTGGGCCTCAGATAAACAGTGAGGGTGACAAAACTCTTTGAAGAGCACTTAAATCCTAGACATAGCGGCGTCCCCAGGGCCATCTGCTACCTTATGGCCCAAAAGAATTTCCTTTTGAACTTATCCATACCTTAAGATACACTATTAAGCATAAAACATAGACGTATTAAAATATCCGGTTCCGTTAGGTCTAGCAGGTCCAAACTTCCCAGTTCGCATTGCCAGAACTGGGACACCATATGGTCCAAAAAGCGACTTGCTACGACCTAAGAAACCGGAGTTACACAAATGTACATTAAATCATTTTAATACAAAAATCTCCATTGACAAAGAAATCTCAGCTTTTCACTAAATCCCCATTGAAAACAACGGGCAGCTCCGCCATAGACTTTCAATAGTAAATCGCTGCCATTGAAGTCAATGGGGGTTTTCTGCCATTGAAGTCTATGGGAAAAGTCCCGAACTTCAAGGGGGTCCATACTCCGTCTGGTTGGTCTGAGGGGGCTGGAAATGGGCATGCATTAAAGCCGGAATCTTGGCTACATGTCACCCAAATCCCATCCCTCTGGGCATTCCAGAACCGGAGATATGGACTTACACATTTCAACATTTTACATTTAGTCATTTTTCTGAGCTGTTTCTGCTGCCGCCATGGAAGCCTATGGCGCGATCCGCTCTATCTGGTTCGACCCTTATCGGGGGTCCAGGATTCGGGGACCCGGTGGTGGTCGAGTGGGGGGACGCCTAGGAACTAGGGGCAAAAAGAATTCTATCCCTAGGTGCCCTAGAACTGTTTATTCCCCCGCTAATTGACGTTGAACTTGACCCAGTGATTTTAGCTCTTTTGAAGGACATTGTATCCGCTTTGCGGTTTGCGGTCTGGACGGCAGCCAACTAGGTTACCTCGAGGCATCTCCATTGAAGTCAATGAGCCCATTGACTTTCAATGGGAAACCGCCGCTCTCCCTCTCGGGCGCCACCTGCTGGTCACTACAGGAAACAGGACTAAAACAGCACAAATTCCTATTGAAATGCATTGAGCCCTAATGGCGGCCAATGGGGACCTGCAAAATGGTGCCTGAAAAGGCGGGAAAATTACACAAAGAGCTATAATCATTAAAGAACTATTAACCCTTGTGCTCCCGGATGGATTCTAGTGTGTGTGTGATGCAAACACTGAGTAACCAGACATTACAATGGAACAGGGGAACATGCATTTACATGTCATAACAAGGGTTACATCACATTTCTGGACCTCAGCCCAGTTAACCCCTTGTCTCCCGGTGCGGTCAGGGGTGGCCAAATGGGGTGTAACCCCTTTAATCCCGGGCCAAATCCCCTCCATCGTCACACCTACATGTACCGGAACTTGTAGAGGTACGATACTCTTTGACAAAGGGCAGGAAGCCCGAAACACGTCAGTGTACCTCTCACAGCGTCATGTGAACAGTTCCATCCATGACCATTAAATCTTTTTATGGATAATGCACTTTCCTCCTAATTATTTTTTTGGATATTTCCTGTTGTGCTCTGCCATTTCTTCTTCCTATTGCATTCCATTCATTTTGGACAGCTAGGTCAGCCCATCTGTTTGCCTTTCACTTTATTCTTCCCCCCAGGAGCATTATGTGACTGGTTCTGCAAGCAAGCCTTTATTGGACAGTACCTGTTATCAATGTGGACTTGACGTTATATTTGATACATGATATGGTATATGATGGCATATGCATTTTTCTGAGCACGGAAACAGAGCTCTGCTCTATTATTGTTCCACGGTTTAAACAGGGTAACCTTCCATCCATACTGTGGTGTAGTGCTTAGAGCAGTGGACTGGTATATGAAACGTTCAAGGGTTCAATTCCTGCATGGTATGGTATAATATATAAATGTCAAATGACTGAAATTTGAAGGAGAATGCTGGACGTATGTCAGTAGTATCATTAGTAACCCAATGAATATCTTCCAGCTGGCAACTGAGGAAATAAGAGTTTGAAAGTACACTGGAGGTATGCCACAAAAGGACACAAATGTTCCCAATTTCTATTTACTTTTAAAAAGGTGTGATGTCGCTAAACAAGGAAGAAAGACCGGAATGAAAACAAAAACCTACACATATTTAGCACTAAAAGCACCCTGTTTGTATCTATTTTCTTCCTGTCCAAAGAACTCACATTTTGTATATGGAATCAAAACGACTATGTCCTATCAATGAAGTGGGAGGCCTCGGATAAAGCAGGCGGGCGATGGAGCGCATGGCGTTTCGCACGCCAGTAGCGTGAGCTTTCCGTGGCCTTTGGATTCCTATGATTCGCCCTACAGGGAGGTGGAGGTGTGGCTGTAACAAAGCTGGTTCGCCCTAATTGAATGTACCGCACCCGTAACTCGGCTGTCATGCAACCAAAACAAAATTATGTGCTTGAAAATCGGCCGCGCCCTCGCGCGCTCCATGGCTACCTCAGAGGTACGGCCTTCTGTTCGCGCCATGCAGAGTACGGCCGAAGTCTTGTTTCCAATCCCTGCAAAATGACAAACACGTCTCCGTTACATATTAAAATGAAGCTGTGCAAGACTTAGAATAGAGGGCATAAGAAATGTTTATTGAAAGAAATGCGCTTTCAAAGTAAAACATGGCATAGCTCTTTAAATGTTAATCATAATTTCCCTAGTTATGCAACAGGAACACACCTAGATTATATTTTGTGTACAAAAGAAAGGGAAATCTAGGTTTCAAAATAGTGATAATTTGAATCATACTTTGGCGAGAAAAAAAGTTTGTGAACCACTTCATAGAATTCACATATTTCAAACCTAAAATGTTATTAGATCTTAATCCAAGTTCTAATAATAGATCAAGGCAACCTGAACAAATTACACAAAAAAAAAAAATATCCATGTGTGAAAATGTATGTTAAAGCTGCAGTTCAGTCAATATCCTGCATGTGTGTTTTTTTTAATAAATCAGTTCTGTAGTAAGAAAAAATACTTTTAGCATTTTCTGTTTTAAAAAAAACAACTTTGAAAGACCAATTTTCTTGTATTCTATTTTAACAGCCATTTGCTAAGGCACTGCCCCTTCATGTCCTGTCACAAGCCCTGGCACGCCCCTTTGTCAGCCCTGCCCTTCCTCTAGCACATGTCAGTGCAGGAGTGCTCATGAATATTCATGAGCTTCCACTGAGTGACAGAAGCAGAAGAAAAATATATGCCAGCTCTAATGATGTCACCACATTTCGCCGATCAATAGAAGGAGAACGAATTGACCTGCAGCTATGCAGTTCTTTAGGTAAGTAGAGATTGCCCACAGGAAACTATTGAAGTAAAAACATAAAAATAAAAAAAAGACTGAACTGCAGCTTTAACCTTTCGATTCAGTTCCTGGTGGCGCCCACTTGAGCAGCAATAACTTCAACTAAGCGGTTCCTGCTGGTCAGTCTCTCTCATCGGTTTTGAGGAATTTTGGTCCATTCCTTCTTACAGAACTGCTTCATCTCAGTGACATGAGGACTTCCTTGCATATAGACAGCTCGCTTCAGGTCCTGCCACAACATTTCAATGGGGTTTACATCTGGACTTTGACTAGGCCATTCTAAAACGCGGAAATTCTTAATCTGCAGCCATTCTTTTGTAGATTTACTTGTATGTTTAGGTTCATGGTCTTGCTGCATGCCGCACTTTTGCTTCAGCTCACAGACGAGATTGGCCTGCAGATCCTCGGATGGTAATCTGCGGTTCTTTGTGACTTCCTGGATGATTTGCCACCCAAACTCACCCGTTAAGATCTACCTAATTATTTAAACACTCGATTCTAATTATCCCTGTCATGATAATGTCATGAGGTATTGGGTATTTTTAATCCCTTTGGTGCTTGAGGGGTTAATGAGCTACACTTGTGTACAAAATACCAAATGCTGGGTTTGAAACTGGGCAGGACTGTTTCTGTCTGCTCTGAATGTCAAAGTATTCTGTAGAAAGGGGTGGGCTTATGAAAGTATTGTATCTAAGTCTGGGCCAGGTTGTTACTGGGCAGATCTGACTAGGGGCATGCTTGGATAGCATGGCAGATCTCATCTTCTGAACCAGTGCCTCTCTGGGGAAAATCCATAGCATGTGGTCAGGTACTGTATAGGATTTTCTGTTTTACCCCTTTTATTTTAAGAAGCTGTTCTGCCTTATATTGTAATTGTATGTTTATTTTTTAATACCTTTTCTGTAAGTTAAGCACTGTATTGTTATATATATTAAACCATTTAATAAGTAATGCTTTGGGCTCTGAATGAACTTTGTGCACGCTGGAGAGAATAACTTACTAAATTCAGGCACATGTTACTACAGCTGATTTTGTGTTAAAGTGCATAGTTTTTCCTATCATACACAGGGACCTGAGGCCCTAGCGGATATTTTAGTCTAAGATCTTTTATCATATCTGCATAACCTCAGGTGGTGGCAGTGGATGGTTATGATGTGCAATTGGGTAGGGGTTAATACTAACTCGCTGGTTCCTTGCAGAGGAGAAAGGGGGGTTGCTAGAGAAACCTTTGTGTATTAACCCTGGTTGCATATCTAAAGTCACGTGCTCACTTGTGTGCTGTTCGTGGCGGTGGTATATTGGGACGGCTTGAGGAGAGATACAACTCATTTGAGGGACCCCTGAGTGGGTGAAGAGTGGGGCAGCTTGCGGGTTGTGTATTGATCCTTGATTCTGTAAGAGGGGATACTGTCCATTTGACGGACCTTTGCGGAGGTGAAGAGTGGGTGCGCTTGCGAGCGTCGGTATTAACCCTTGTTCCGTATACAGGTCGCGTGCTAGCAGGGGGTCGTACGTGACAATCCCCTTTAATGTAGCTGATAAAACCAGGGTTTGACTTACTTTTGTACATACCCTGACTCTTAATTACTCATTGTTTGTCTAATTCATACATCATTTTGTTGTTTCAAAAGACATGGAACTGGTTAATATAAACCCTATTGGATATTTAAGAAAAGACTGGTTTTGATTCAAGAAGGTTATCATGGAAAAACTATGGAATTTCTGTAATTATCATTGGGGTTCACAAACGTTTTCTCACCACTGTATGTAGTAGCTTTAGAGGCAACAATTCTCTTCTATTATGATAAAAGCAATAATTGGGTAGGCTGCAATTATACAGCCGAACTGCAGGGCGCGCGCACGCATCTGTGACGTCACAATAGCGACGTCGCAGATCCGACGTCACAATAGCGACGTCGCAGATCCGACGTCACAATAGCGACGTCGCAGATCCGACGTCGCTATGATCCGACGTCACAGATCCGACATGTGCACAAGTACATGGTACTGCTCGCACTGCTGTAGGCTAAAAATCTGTTTTTTGATTGTGACGCGGCAGTCGCAACCAGACAACAGATTGTGAAAACGCTGCAACGGTTGCCCGCTTTGCAGTAGCAAGCAGGGAGACAGTCACATTTGGTATATGCAGTTTTCACGTTGTTATTAAACATTGTTTATGCGCCGTGCAGTGTCGCTACGGGCGTTTATGTATAATCGCAACCGAACATGTTAACATCGAGTGGAGCTGTACATGGGAGGCACATGGCCTTGGCAACTAGAAAGAAGAGGGGATAATATGTTTACAAGCCATCCAACATCAGCCAGAAGCTGTTTTGCAGTTGACCTAATCAGTGGTCAAAGTGACTTAAAAATAAAAAGTAGTGTTCCTGTGGTACCGGAAACAGACTACATTTAAACATTGCGACCAAATTAAGGTGACCAGATTTAGAAAATGAAAAACCGGGACACAATTTTTTTTTTTTACATTAACAGTTTATTTATTTATTGCATTACACTTATACTTTACTACCATTAGTCCTAGTTACGTGTGTGTGTGTGGTGTGTGTCGGATGGCCTCACTAATCGAACAAAAAAAAGCCAGATGTGAATGACTTCTGAACCCCTTAACCATTGTCAGGACGCCCCCTCTTCACAATTTCTAAAGCAGCAATCCCGGCTGGGATCTTACCTGATCCGCAGTCCCTTAAGGTACTATACTGGAGGGGAGGTGTTCCCTACCTGTCTTCCGATGTCTCCCGTGTGAAACTTGAGTCAGATCTGGAAGAAAGCAGGGTAGGTTACTTCGGTGTAGGTATACGGCAGTTAAGATGAGACAGAGGGGGAGGAGAGACATGGAGAGAGAGGGAGAGACAGGGGAGAGAGAGAGAGACAGAGACAGGGGGAGAGAGAGAGAGGGAGAGACAGAGACAGGGGGAGAGAGAGAGAGGGAGAGACAGAGACGGGGAGAGAGAGGGAGAGACAGAGACAGGGGGAAGAGACAGAGAGGGAGAGACAGAGACAGGGGGAGAGACAGAGAGGGAGAGACAGAGACAGGGGGAGAGAGAGAGAGGGAGAGACAGAGACAGGGGGAGAGAGAGAGAGGGAGAGACAGGGGGAGAGAGAGAGAGGGAGAGACAGGGGGAGAGAGAGAGAGGGAGAGACAGGGGGAGAGAGAGAGAGGGAGAGACAGGGGGAGAGAGAGAGAGGGAGAGACAGGGGGGGAGAGAGAGAGGGAGAGACAGGGGGAGAGAGGGAGAGGGGGGAGAGAGAGAGGGGGAGAGAGAGAGAGAGAGACGGGGGAGGGAGACGGGGAGAGAGAGAGACGGGGGAAAGAGAGAGAGACGGGGAGAGAGAGAGACGGGGAGAGAGACGGGGGGAGAGAGAGAGACGGGGGAGAGAGAGAGACGGGGGGAGAGAGAGAGACGGGGGGGGGAGGGAGAGACGGGGGGGGAGGGAGAGACGGGGGGGGGGAGGGAGAGACGGGGGGGGGAGGGAGAGACGGGGGGGGAGGGAGAGACGGGGGGAGGGAGAGACGGGGGGGGAGGGAGAGACGGGGGGGAGGGAGAGACGGGGGGGGAGGGAGAGACGGGGGGGGAGGGAGAGACGGGGGGGAGGGAGAGACGGGGGGGAGGGAGAGACGGGGGGGAGGGAGAGACGGGGGGGGGGAGGGAGAGACGGGGGGGGGGGAGGGAGAGACGGGGGGGGAGGGAGAGACGGGGGGGGAGGGAGAGACGGGGGGGGGAGGGAGAGACGGGGGGGGGGAGGGAGAGACGGGGGGGGGAGGGAGAGACGGGGGGGGGAGGGAGAGACGGGGGGGGGAGGGAGAGACGGGGGGGGAGGGAGAGACGGGGGGGAGGAGGGAGAGACGGCGGGGGGGAGGGAGAGACGGGGGGGGAGGGAGAGACGGGGGGGGGAGGGAGAGACGGGGGGGGGAGGGAGAGACGGGGGGGGAGGGAGAGACGGGGGGGGAGGGAGACGGGGGGGAGGGAGATGGGGGGGGAGGGAGACGGGGGGGGGGAGGGAGACGGGGGGGGGGAGGGAGACGGGGGGGGGAGGGAGACGGGGGGGGGGAGGGAGACGGGGGGGGAGGGAGACGGGGGGGGGGGGGGAGGGAGACGGGGGGGGGGAGGGAGACGGGGGGGGGGGAGGGAGACGGGGGGGGGAGGGAGACGGGGGGGGGAGGGAGACGGGGGGGAGGGAGACGGGGGGGAGGGAGACGGGGGGGAGGGAGACGGGGGGGGAGGGAGACGGGGGGGGAGGGAGACAGGGGGGGGAGGGAGACAGGGGGGGGAGGGAGACAGGGAGGGTGGTTGACTGTCACGTGGGTGGGCCCCTTGACTCACCGGGCCCAGGACACCACCCCCGACAGACCCCCGTTGCCAGCCCTGTCCCCCATTCTCTCTCTACTTCCCCCTCCCCATTTTTTCTCACCCTCACCCCCATTCTCTCTCTCCCTTCCCTCCCCACCCCATTCTCTCCCCCCATTCTCTCCCTCTCCCCCCCATTCTCTCCCTCTCCCCCCCCCCATTCTCTCTCTGACCTGCACACAGCCACTGATCTACAGACACTCACAGACAGACCAATACACACACTGACCACACACACACTCTCTCTGACACACACTCTCTGGGGGGAAGGGGGGGGAGGAGGGGGCCTGGTGGGGGGGAAGGGGGGGGAGGAGGGGGGCCTGGTGGGGGGGAAAGCAGGGAAGAGCCAAAGCCCCGCCCCATGCATCCTCCACCAATCCCCAGCGGTCCGACATATTCAAGTAAGAAACCCAACCCCCTGGCATCTGAACGTACTCACCAGCCGGGCTACCGCATCCTCGGGTTCTCCTCACTGCCTCCGCTGCCGGGGCTTAATGCCGGGACGCAGGGGATTGGTCAAAGTAGGAAAATGCCGGGGGGGGGCGGGACTTTGTACAATGCCGGGCCACATCCTCCAATCAGCAAGACCCAGTTTCTACACAAGCCCAACCCCTGGCATTAAAAAAAAATACTTACCTGCCGGGCTGCTGCAGTCTCCTCCTCCGCGCCGCAGCAGACTCGCGCACCGCAGGCGACAATAAAAAAAACGGGAAGACATTGAGGAAAAACCGGGACATTTCCGGGACACACAGGAAACCGGGACAGCACACGAAAAACCGGGACTGTCCCGGCAAAAGGGGGACGGGTGGTCACCCTAGACCAAATGCCCCATTCCGTGATTACAGGCTGTGTGAACTGAATCCCCTTTTTGTTTAAAAAGATAGTGCAAAATTGTAAGTGTGCGAAAAAATAAAACAATTATAGAGCCAAGTAACGCTAAAAAGCAGAATTCAACCACATGACGTCATCCATGATTACACGGCTCCTTGCTCCTCATGTATTACAGCTGCCAGGCTATTTGATCATGTGAACATCACAGGACAGTAGCAGTGGACGAAGGCTGCGCTTATAGTGCCCGGTGATGTGACGTTGCCCCAAAACAAATACATTGACTCTGTCGCGTGCGCTTATAGTAAGTGCAACAGAGCGACCCAAATTTTTGAATGTCAGTAGAATTTAATTTTGGGACAGAGAGTCGCCACATGTGACTGTCTCTACACCAATCACAGAGTGCCTATTGCACTCTGCCCTCCCCCTTCGTGACATCACTGGCCTTGTCGCCAGCGACGTCGCTCAAAGTTGAAATGAAATGGCGACGAGTGACGTCATCGGCACTATAAACGCGGCCTTACAGAGCTAGTGTGATAAAGATACTTCCTACAGATAATAATAAACCTTATTTACACATCACCCCTGAGGTCTTTATTCAAACATAGTGACCACAATCTTCTTTTTTTTACAGCATGAAAATTACATTTCCAATTATTAGCAGAATAAAGAACTGTACCAAAAAAAAAAAAAACCGTAGCGATAATACGATTAGAATTAGCAGCACACAAATGTTGCAGGTCATACTACACGAAAACTATAGAAACACACAATCTGAGCACAAACATACATTAGGCTCTCCTACTTGGCACTCAAGAGTCTGCCACCCACACAGCCAGCCAGGGGGGTCACTTAGATTGTAAGCTCTTCGGAACAGGGTCGCCCTTTGCCTTCTGCTGCTGCACTTATGTTCAGGGTTAGCGCTGCGTGCATTGCCAGTGCTGTAGACATACAATGATACACGCATGGTGCTGGGGATAGTGAGGGCGCTTCCTCCTTCCCAGGGAGGCAGTGATCTGCGAGCAGCAGCAGCAGCAGCAGCAGCAGCAAGCAGCAGCAGCAGCAGCAGCAGCAGCAGCAGCAGCAGCAGCAGCAGCAGCAGCAGCAGCAGCAGCAGCAGCAGCCAGCAGCAGCAGCAGCAGCCAGCAGCAGCAGAGAGGGAGGAAGGGAGCATGCCCGGGAGGAAGGGGAAGAGGAGGAGCGTGGGACTGGGGAGCCAGCGAGCAGTGTCAATACAATAGGCTGCTTGTGTGTGGCGCTGCTGCTGGGAGCTGCACACAGGGAGGAGGAGGAGGAGAGGCACAGGCCGGCCGGGCGTCCTCTACTGCCCCCGGCAACACACATGCACAGCCGCTGATACCCCGGCTCTACAGGGACATCCCACCATCAGGCTGAAGGCGGAGAAGGTGAGAGGTGCAGTGTGTGGCAGTGTAGGCCCCCAGTATATCCCCTCTGTATAAGAGCCATGCTGGTATGTACCTGTGTGTGCTAATGCAGGCCCATGTGCATGCTAAGCAGTCTGTGTTGTCTGTGTGTATGCTGGGGCATGACACTCCCTGACCTCCTTAATGTGACCCCCTACAGGCACAGGCTGTGTTTATATAGAGGATAACCTCTCTGCACGTCTTTCCTCCCTCCCCTCATGTGTGCAAGTCTCTCCTTCCCCCCCGTGTGCAAGTCTCGTCCTCCCCCCGTGTGCAAGTCTCTCCCTCCCCCCCGTGTGCAAGTCTCTCCTCCCCCCCGTGTGCAAGTCTCTCCTCCCCCCCGTGTGCAAGTCTCTCCTCCCCCCCGTGTGGCAAGTCTCTCCTCCCCCCCGTGTGCAAGTCTCTCCTCCCCCCCGTGTGCAAGTCTCTCCTCCCCCCCGTGTGCAAGTCTCTCCTCCCCCCCGTGTGCAAGTCTCTCCTCCCACCCCGTGTGCAAGTCTCTCCTCCCCCCCCGTGTGCAAGTCTCTCCTCCCCCCCGTGTGCAAGTCTCTCCCCCCCCGTGTGCAAGTCTCTCCTCCCCCCCGTGTGCAAGTCTCTTCCTCCCCCCCGTGTGCAAGTCTCTTCCTCCCCCCCCGTGTGCAAGTCTCTCCTCCCCCCGTGTGCAAGTCTCCTCCTCCCCCCCGTGTGCAAGTCCTCTCCCCCCCCCGTGTGCAAGTCTCTCCTCCCCCCCGTGTGCAAGTCTCTCCTCCCCCCCGTGTGCAAGTCTCTCCTCCCCCCCGTGTGCAAGTCTCTCCTCCCCCCCCCCGTGTGCAAGTCTCTCCTCCCCCCCCCCGTGTGCAAGTCTCTCCTCCCCCCCCCGTGTGCAAGTCTCTCCTCCACCCCCCGTGTGCAAGTCTCTCCTCCCCCCCCCCGTGTGCAAGTCTCTCCTCCCCCCCCCGTGTGCAAGTCTCTCCTCCCCCCCCCCGTGTGCAAGTCTCTCCTCCCCCCCCCCCGTGTGCAAGTCTCTCCTCCCCCCCCCGTGTGCAAGTCTCTCCTCCCCCCCCGTGTGCAAGTCTCTCCTCCCCCCCCCGTGTGCAAGTCTCTCCTCCTCCCCCCCCGTGTGCAAGTCTCTCCTCCCCCCCCGTGTGCAAGTCTCTCCTCCCCCCCGTGTGCAAGTCTCTCCTCCCCCCCGTGTGCAAGTCTCTCCTCCCCCCCGTGCAAGTCTCGTCCTCCCCCCCCCGTGTGCAAGTCTCTCCTCCCCCCCCCGTGTGCAAGTCTCTCCTCCCCCCCCCCGTGTGCAAGTCTCTCCTCCCCCCCCGTGTGCAAGTCTCTCCTCCCCCCCCGTGTGCAAGTCTCTCCTCCCCCCCCGTGTGCAAGTCTCTCCTCCCCCCCCGTGTGCAAGTCTCTCCTCCCCCCCCGTGTGCAAGTCTCTCCTCCCCCCCCGTGTGCAAGTCTCTCCTCCCCCCCCCGTGTGCAAGTCTCTCCTCCCCCCCCGTGTGCAAGTCTCTCCTCCCCCCCAGTGTGCAAGTCTCTCCTCCCCCCCTGTGTGCAAGTCTCTCCTCCCCCCCGTGTGCAAGTCTCTCCTCCCCCCCGTGTGCAAGTCTCTCCTCCCCCCCCGTGTGCAAGTCTCTCCTCCCCCCCCGTGTGCAAGTCTCTCCTCCCCCCCGTGTGCAAGTCTCTCCTCCCCCCCCGTGTGCAAGTCTCTCCTCCCCCCCCGTGTGCAAGTCTCTCCTCCCCCCCCGTGTGCAAGTCTCTCCTCCCCCCCCGTGTGCAAGTCTCTCCTCCCCCCCCCGTGTGCAAGTCTCTCCTCCCCCCCCGTGTGCAAGTCTCTCCTCCCCCCCGTGTGCAAGTCTCTCCTCCCCCCCGTGTGCAAGTCTCTCCTCCCCCCCGTGTGCAAGTCTCTCCTCCCCCCCGTGTGCAAGTCTCTCCTCCCCCCCGTGTGCAAGTCTCTCCTCCCCCCCGTGTGCAAGTCTCTCCTCCCCCCGTGTGCAAGTCTCTCCTCCCCCCGTGTGCAAGTCTCTCCTCCCCCCCGTGTGCAAGTCTCTCCTCCCCCCGTGTGCAAGTCTCTCCTCCCCCCCGTGTGCAAGTCTCTCCTCCCCCCCGTGTGCAAGTCTCTCCTCCCCCCCGTGTGCAAGTCTCTCCTCCCCCCGTGTGCAAGTCTCTCCTCCCCCCCGTGTGCAAGTCTCTCCTCCCCCCCGTGTGCAATTCTCTCCTCCCCCCCCGTGTGCAATTCTCCTCCTCCCCCCCCGTGTGCAATTCTCTCCTCCCCCCCCCGTGTGCAATTCTCTCCTCCCCCCCGTGTGCAATTCTCTCCTCCCCCCGTGTGCAATTCTCTCCTCCCCCGTGTGCAATTCTCTCCTCCCCCCCGTGTGCAATTCTCGTCCTCCCCCCCCCGTGTGCAAGTCTCTCCTCCCCCCGTGTGCAATTCTCTCCTCCCCCCCGTGTGCAATTCTCTCCTCCCGCCCGTGTGCAATTCTCTCCTCCCCCCGTGTGCAATTCTCTCCTCCCCCCCCGTGTGCAAGTCTCTCCTCCCCCCCCCCGTGTGCAAGTCTCTCCTCCCCCCCCCGTGTGCAAGTCTCCTCCTCCCCCCCGTGTGCAAGTCTCTCCTCTCCCCCCGTGTGCAAGTCTCTCCTCCCCCCCCGTGTGCAAGTCTCTCCTCCCCCCCGTGTGCAAGTCTCTCCTCCCCCCCCCGTGTGCAAGTCTCTCCTCCCCCCCACCGTGTGCAAGTCTCTCCTCCCCCCCCGTGTGCAAGTCTCTCCTCCCCCCCCCGTGTGCAAGTCTCTCCTCCCCCCCCCCGTGTGCAAGTCTCTCCTCCCCCCCCCGTGTGCAAGTCTCTCCTCCCCCCCCCGTGTGCAAGTCTCTCCTCCCCCCCCGTGTGCAAGTCTCTCCTCCCCCCCCCGTGTGCAAGTCTCTCCTCCCCCCCCCCCGTGTGCAAGTCTCTCCTCCCCCCCCGTGTGCAAGTCTCTTCCTCCCCCCGTGTGCAAGTCTCTCCTCCCCCCCGTGTGCAAGTCTCTCCTCCCCCCCGTGTGCAAGTCTCTCCTCCCCCCCGTGTGCAAGTCTCTCCTCCCCCCCCCCTGTTGCAAGTCTCTCCTCCCCCCCCTGTGCAAGTCTCTCCTCCCCCCCCCTGTGCAAGTCTCTCCTCCCCCCCCCTGTGCAAGTCTCTCCTCCCCCCCCCTGTGCAAGTCTCTCCTCCCCCCCCCTGTGCAAGTCTCTCCTCCCCCCCGTGTGCAAGTCTCTCCCCCCCCCGTGTGCAAGTCTCTCCCCCCCCCGTGTGCAAGTCTCTCCCCCCCCGTGTGCAAGTCTCTCCCCCCCCTCGTGTGCAAGTCTCTCCCCCCCCGTGTGCAAGTCTCTCCCCACCCCTCGTGTGCAAGTCTCTCCCCCCCCCGTGTGCAAGTCTCTCCCCCCCCCTCGTGTGCAAGTCTCTCCCCCCCCCCGTGTGCAAGTCCTCTCCCCCCCCCGTGTGCAAGTCTCTCCCCCCCGTGTGCAAGTCATGCTGGTATGTACCTGTGTGTGCTAATGCAGGCCCATGTGCATGCTAGCAGTCTGTGTGTCTGCACACCCATGCTGGGGCAGGACACTCCCTGACCTCCTTAAGTGACCCCCTGCAGGCACAGGCTGTGTTTATATAGAGGATAACCTCTCTGCACGTCTTTCCTCTTCCCCTCATGTGTGCAAGTCTCTCCTCCCCCCCCCCCCCCCCGTGTGCAAGTCTCTCCGTGTGTGTGTATATATTGTACACACTAATTCTTCTTAATTATGTGCAGCATAATAGACAGTGCAAACATGAATGGGATCGCTGTTTCCAAAATTAAGTTACTTTTAATAATTTAATTTTTGTGTGTAGCTGGTGATTGCACCAGTGGACATCTCTATGGAAGGTACAATTTGTGGATACAGTTGGATGCTGTTATTAATAAGTGGATATTTCAGTAGCTTCCCTTCAGAAGTTGCTGCTGAGCCTGTGGAGGGCTGTGCATGGAGGTCGTGCATTGAGGGCAGTGGGTGGTGTGCGTGATGTGGTTACTGGTGCATGTAACTGCTGTGGGGCTGTTGTGTCTCTTGTTGATTCTGCCTTCATTAACCCAAATCAAATAAGCTTTATTGCATGACGAAAGAACATTTCAGTATTGCCAAAGCGTGCATAATATGGGGGTGGGGTACAATGATTACACAATACATGAATTATAGGGGCTTGGGTATAATGATTGCACAGTACATGGGTAACAGTTACACACATGGATGTGGGGGTTAGTGGGCGTCTCTCAGCCTGTGGCAGGTGCTGATATAGTGTGCAGCCAGTTCTCCCCAAGAGGATCGCAATTTTTTGGTTCTCTTCTATATTATTAAAGTTCCGGATAAGTGCAGTGAGTTTCTCCAGGTGGGCACTGCTCACTTCAGAGTATTGTGTGCAGCGCAGGAGGAAGTGAGTTTCATCTTCTACCTCTCCTAGCTCACATCGCTGTCACAGTCTCATCTCCCGGGACTTCCAGTTCTGTCTGTCTGCCAGTTTCTATTTCCAGGCTGTGGCACTCTTTCTGTACTGGCACAAGGTCTGTCTCTGCTTTGGGTCTTTTACCTTCAGTAGGTAGGGTGCCAGAGTATATTCTCTCTGTAGGCTGTGGTAGGTCTCCAGCTTCTTTGAGCGTTGGATATCATTTTGCCACATAGTCACATACTGCTTCTTCATTTCACTGTTGATAGAGTTGATTTGTTTTTTCGTCAGGTTGTTGATCTGTGTGGGGTTTTGTTCTTGGAGAGGGGGAAGAGTTGTTTGGCACAGGGTTTAGTGAGGAGCTCCTGGCTTCTCATTGCTTTGTAAGGCCTCGGACATGGTCAGCACTTATGCGCTGACCCGTGCTGCTGCTCGGCACTGAGCCCCTGCAGCCGCAATGAGAGCGGCTTTAGCAGGGGCTCGCGCATGCGTCCGCACGCTTGGGGAAGCGTGTGTCTCACCGAGTCTTCAGATTTTCCTGCTTGCCGGAGCACAGGGCCGGTCACGTGAGCGGTTCGCCCAATGAAGGCGAACCAGCTCTGTGACGTCACTGGCCCGCCCCCCGACACGCCCACGGAAGGATGGGTGTGATGATGCTGTTGAATATTTTCATCCAGATACTTATTGGTGGTTTGAGGTGGTTTGAGCTGATTGTTGGGCTGCGGCCCACTGCCTGCGTTGCAAAGGCGCCTGCGAGGTAGGCGGCGCGTGCAGCCGAGTCCCCCGGTCTGCAGAGAGCTGCAGGGGGAAAGACGGGGACGTGACGGTGGAGTGACGGGGGCGCGGCCATGACGTCACCCGGCAGGTTCGCCCTCATTAGCTGAACCGCTGGGGGTGTGGCCTAGCGCTCCGTCGTGACTCCTGCTCTTAATTTTCTTAAGAGCAGGAGTTTCTGTTGGCGCTGCGCGGCGGCCCCCTCTCACAGCTGGCTCGGTCCCATTGTGGGGCGGGTCTGGTCCATGCAGCGTCCACCACAGCGGGTGCTGCAGTAGACAGCGGGGACCTGGCCTTAGACCAAGGTCTGTGTATCTCGCAGTCTATTCCAGTGCATTGTGATTCAGTGTGAATTGCTATATGGTTGGATGTTTTTTTAGATTTTTTTTTCTGGAATACCATTATTCTTATAACCATCTCCATTCTTGGGAAGGAGGGGTCCAGATGTTTGACCTCAAATTGAACAATGTAGGGGAAACGGCCTTGCAGGATGTGTTGAAGATGCTTGGGGTTTTTTCCATTGTAAGTTATTTGGGTTATGGGCACCCATCTCCTTTTAAGGATAATGAGTGCATCACATTAAAGAATTGTCCTCATGTTCCTTCTGTCACATCAGTGTATAGTAAATTCTCCACTCATCACATCTAACTAGATGCCACAAACCCTAGTAACTTATAAGTTGGATGAGCATCATAAAGAGATGTATGTGTATGTATGTATATATGTATATATATATATATATATATATATATATCTCCAATAAAGAATATCACTTGTGAGCACATTCACATGTCTTAGACAGGTCTGCAACCCTGCCTTTCAACCATTATCACCTCGCATACAGTGCTCCCACTGCAGCAAGGGATTTTGGGAGATGACATGCAAATGAGCACACAATGAGTCACCATTTGCCTGGAATATCCATTCACATGGAGCCCATTTAAGCTGATGTATCGCCGTTCACACAGCTTTTAAACACAGCATGGGACTAGCAAAGCAAGTACAAGTATATCAAATATAGTACAAGTATATCAAAAAATAAATAGATGATACTATATATATATATATATATATATATATATATATATATATATATATGTATCATCTATTTATTTTTTGATATATACATACATACATACATACAGTTGTGTGAAAAAGAAAGTACACCCTCATTGAATTCTATGGTTTTACATAACATATCAGGACATAATAACAATCATCTGTTCCTTAGCAGGTCTTAAAATTAGGTAAATACAACCTCAGATGAACAACAACACATGACATATTACACTGTGTCATGATTTATTTAACACAAATAAAGCCAAAATGGAGAAGCCATGTGTGAAAAACTAAGTATACCTTATGTTCAATAGCTTGTAGAACCACCTTTAGCAGCAATAACTTGAAGTAATTGTTTCCTGTATGACTTTATCAGTCTCTCACATCGTTGTGGAGGAATTTTGGCCCACTCTTCTTTACAACGTTGCTTCAGTTCATTGAGGTTTGCGGGCATTTGTTTATTCACAGCTCTCTTAAGGTCCTACCACAGCATTTCAATCGGGTGGAGGTCTTGACTTTGACTGGGCCATTGCAACAACTTGATTCTTTTCTTTTTCTGCCATTCTGTTGTAGATTTGCTGGTGTGCATGGGATCATTGTCCTGTTGCATGACCCAATTTCGGCCAAGCTTTAGCTGTCGGACAGGTGGCCTCCCATTTGACTCTAGAATACTTTGGTATACAGAGGAGTTCATGGTCTACTCAATGACTGCAAGGTTCCCGGGTCTTGTGGCTGCAAAACAAGCCCAAATCATCACCCCTCCATCATCGTGCTTGACAGTTGGTATGAGGTGTTTGTGCTGATATGCTGTGTTTTAGTTTTTGTCAAACGTGGCGCTGTGCATTATGGCCAAACATCTCCACTTTGGTCTCATCTGTCCAAAGGACATTGTTCCAGTAGTCTTGTGGTTTGTTCAGATGCAACTTTGCAAACCTAAGCCGTGCTGCCATGTTCTTTTTAGAGAGAAGAGGCTTTCTCGTGGCAACCCTTCACAACAAACCATACTTGTTCGGTCTTTTTCTAATTGTACTGTCATAAACTTTAACATTTAAAATGCTAACTGAGGCCTGTAGAGTCTGAGATGTAACTCCTGGGTTTTTTGCAAATTATCTGAGCATTACACGGTCTGACCTTGTGGTGAATTTGCTGGGATGTCCACTCCTGGGAAGATTGGCAACTGTCTTGAATGTTTTCCACTTTTGAATAATCTTTCTCACTGTAGAATGATGAACTTTAAATTGTTTGGAAATGGCCTTATAACCCTTCCCAGATTGGTGGCAGCAACAATTGCTTCTCTAAGATCATTGCTGATGTCTTTCGTCCTTGGCATTGTGTTAACACACACCTGAATGCTCCAGACCAGCATACTACTAAAACGTCAGCTTTTATAGAGGTGGTCACACTTGCTGATGATCAATTAATCCATGGCATTTGATTAGCAGCTCCTGTCTGCTACTTAGCATCTTAATTCCTATGGAAGCAGTAAGTGTGTACTTAGTTTTTCACACATAGCTTCTCCATTTTGGCTTTAATGTTTGTTAAATAAATCATGACACGGTGTAATATGCCATGTGTTGTTGTTCATCTGAGGTTGTATTTACCTAATTTTTAGACCTGCTAAGGAACAGATGATTGTTATTATGTCCTGATATGTAAAACCATAGAATTCAAAGAGGATGTACTTTCTTTTACACACAACTGTGTGTGTATGTATATATTTTATTTTCTTCCAAAATGGATAGACGATACCGATCTGTGGCTAACGAAATGTATATATATATATATATATATATATATATATATATATATATATATATATATATATAATAAAAAAAAATATATATATATATATATATATACACACACACACACACACACGACTTTGGTAGTGTCAAAAGACTTCCAAGTGTATTAATACATCAGAGTGTGTATGTATGTATATGTGTGTAATATATATATATATATATATATATATATATATATATATATATATTTTTTTATTATTATTATTTTCCCACACACATACAGAAGATTTCATTTCCATTTATTTGAACATGTACTAGAACTGCGACATATTTTATTTATAAAAATGTTTTACCAGGAAATAAATAATGCATTGAGAGTTACCTCATGTTTTCAAGCATGTGCCAAGCACACCACAATTATTGACTGCTTGTTCAGACTGGACCTACAAGGCTCTAAACCACTGCTGTGCTCGGCGATCAGGAGAGCCACATCCTTTCAACTGTTATTAAGCCTGATACCAAAGGCGAACTCGACAACGATTTATATAAAGTTCTTAGTAGCTGTGACGGTGCTCGTCTCAAATCAGGAGGCGGACCCGCAGGGCTGAGGTAGGGATAAAAATAAACCGACAACAACCCAGGGACAGAGTCCTGTAAGAGTATCCGTAGTCGGTATGGAAGCAGGGGTCAGGGCTGGCGGCAGAGTTGCAAAGTCCAGGGGACAGGCAGAGGTGCAAAATCGCGGAGGTCAGGGCAGGCGGAAGGCAGTGAGGTTGGGGTCACGGTCCGGGGTCAGCAACAGGAATTCAAAACAGGCAAGAGGGTAAGGTGTAACTGCAAAGACCAACAGGAGCTGCAAACACACAGAACTTTGCTCGGCGACTCCCTATGGTAACTGCAGCCTAAGGCCTCAGCCAACCTCCCCACTGGTGCGCTGAGGCTCGGGGAAAGCGGGTGCTTTCCCTGGCCTTAGACCGCGCGCCGTCAGGGGGCGGGCCAGTGACGTCACGGAGCTGGTTCGCCCTCATTGGGCGAACCGCACACGTGACCGTCCCTGCGCTCCGGCGAGCGCTGAAATGTAAATATCTGCTAAGACCTACGCTTCCGCGCGCTTGCGGAAGCGTAGGCGAGCCCCTACTAAAGCAGCTCTAATTGCGGCTGTAGGGGCTCAGTGCCGAGCGGAAGCCCGCCTCCGCCAGCAAGCAGCAACCCTGGACGAGGCCTTATAAAGCAGGCTGCCAGTACCCAAAATGGCCACCGACTGCTGAAAAGGGCAGCAGAGACAGAAAACCCGGACCGCAGTGAAAACCCGGCACGGATCGAACAGAATACTTACAGTAGCCTGCCAGCGATGATGCGATTTGTAACATGTACACAATTGCAGTGCTGAACTCTTCTATAAAGGATTGCTGTATGTTTGCAATATGGCGATATGAAGCAACCCCCAGTTGCCACTCAAGTTTAGCATTTTCCCAGTGTATATTTCCTGTTTTGTGTTGGGGATATTCCAACATGGAGATAGGCAGTTCAGGTCATCCATACGAACACTGCAAAACTACATACTTTTATTTCACTCAATATGAGAGGTGCACACGCCCTCGGTCTAAGAGCACGTTCATATTTAAACGGCGAGCTATACCGCCTGTGTGAGTGACGGACCTCACTCTCTTGCAATGTAAAGCTGCTCTCCCTGGTGTATAATGAGAGAACCGCTTTACCAGGAAGGAGTAGCTGAGTGGCACTGTCCCTGCCTTGGAAGTTGGTTGGAATCTGTCTCCGTGTGAACTTGAATGTCAGGCAATCTCCGAGGCACAGAAATGGGACTGTGAGCTCTGTTGGCCTTTGTGCCTGGAAAGGTTTACGTACAGCGCTGTGTAAACTGTCAGCGATATATAAGAAGAAAAAAATTGTATTAGTAATATTTAGGGCGCATAACCGAGGCTGGCAGTGGAAATAGGGTTTTAAAAAATGGCCTTTGTATTTATTGTCTAGTTGTCTAGTTCAGGGGAGCGCAAACTTTTTGTGCTGCGCCCCCTGTCTCTCTGCCCCCGGCTCTCGCGCCCCCCTGCCTACCTTCATCCGCGTCAGATGACGCTGCGTGGGCGTGTGACGTCAGGTCACATGGTGCCGTGGCGTTGCCATGGCGATGCCACACAGACGGCTGAATCCCGGTAAAAAAACAGTTGCAGGGGCCTCACGCGATCCCCTGGCATTTAATTTAAATGCCTGGGGGAAGAGCGCGGGGCCTCTGCAACTGCCTGCGCCCCCCCCCCCAGCACAATCTCCCGCCCCCCCGGGGGTCGTGCCCCCCACTTTGCGCGCCGCTGGTCTAGGTTATTGTACTGCAGTAGTCATTGCTTATACCACAAAACCTGTTGGTTTCTTGTACTGTTTGGAATATGGATTATTAATCCAGCCCGTACTAGGAAATACAATCCTACTATTTCACCATTTTGCTGCCAGGTGGCGAATGCAGTGATGTAGTAATACGATGTTAGTCCCATTTAACAGAAACAGATCTAAAGGCAGAGTATAGCTGTTTTTTAAATGTATGCCTCGAAAGTATTAGTTTGTTGGAACGCTATACAGTATGAATAGTAAGATATTATAATTATATACATATTTTCTTGTCAAGAGGCTCCTACAGTATGTTTGATATGATTTATGAGGCTAGAGGCCTGAATAGCGATAAGACTTCGCTGCTAAGCCTGTGCGTTCACTGGAACAGCACAAATACATCTTGTTGCTTCAGTCTAAAACCCCAGGGTAGCAGAAGGGGGGCAGGAACAGGTTAAGTACTAATCCTGCAGGCGGAGGGGTGGTCACTACAAGTACAGGTGTTACAATTACAAAGAATGATTTTAAAAGGTGTGTAGTCTGCGTTTAACTTTTCATTGACGATCGCAGATGTATTTAGCTGTGCAATTCCCAGTGATGTCGTAATTTAAAAAATGATAGCTTCTGAAAAAAGTATTACCCCAAAAGCAGCCATTTTCCCTCAGAAAAAGCAATAAGACAGTATACAAATACGCTGGAGGAAACATTGGACAGTTCAGTGCATCATTCAGGGCTGTCAGGCCCAATGAATTCCTTGTATATGAGGATTTGCACGCGATGTGGTGTAACTGCACACACAGGAGAGCAGTGTGATTACATGGGAAGTAAAGCAGATGCATACAAAGGATTGCTTCCTCCATTTGGAAAGAGTTACACACTGACCTCAGCGTTAAGCAGCCACAGTACTTTCAGATCACAAATACACATGGTATTAGAATTGTGTGTGTGTGTGTTTCGGGAAAAGGTGAAATGGCTGCCATTTTCTCTTTAAGGAAATCCTTTTTGCTTCCTCTTGAATAAATGCCTATTATATGATTTCTAAGGAGAACTATAAAAGCAGTATATGAGAGAATGCTCAATATACCTGGTGAGTGTTTTGCATCGCTGTGTTTTAAAAAAAAATAAAATAAAAATAATACAAAATATTTTAATATAAGGGGGTTGCTTTTTACTACAACAACAACAACAACTGAATAAAATGTGTTTCGACTTTTAATCCACAGCAGGGGATATCTCAGTGCTTCAGCTGTCCTGCTGTGTACAGACACAACAGACGGCTTTAGAAATGTACTTTACTCATTATTTATAAAATCACTTCCTTAACCCATAGCAATGTATTGTGTATGTCAGTGTAATTAGCCATCTTTGGGAAGATTCAACGACCCTTGAAGTAATTGTCTTCTATATTGTGAGGAATATGTCTGGCTTCTTGTAAGCAAACCTGAATTCCAGCATTCCGGATATTTACGTCTAGATGTCTGACAAATAATGGCTCCTATATTACTTGTCAAACGAAATAACTATTTTGATGACTGACAGTCTTATAACTGGAAGACATTAGTTATAGTTTGTAAAACCCCTCGAATGCATTTTTTACCATGGAAATGATGGAAGTTAAAAATACTTGACAATTAAAAAAAGTTACAGCTACATTGAACCAATTTGATGTTGTTCTGCCTTTTAGCTCACTTTAGTTAGTTCTGGGTAGGACTTCCCCTTTAACGCAGCAGAACAAGCTGCCGTTTTTATTATATTATTTTTCCCCCCTTTAATATGTGCCTCAATAAGATCCACATAATGATAAGTAATAAGCTAAGTTGCCGATCGGCGAAGATTCGGCTCGGGGGTTCACTAAATGGCTGTCGGTGCAGCAGGAGAGAAACAAAGATGCAAAATTCTGTGTGGAATATCATGTGCACAAAAATCCAAGTGGGGTAGAGACCCTCAATTGGACAAAAAAAACAAAATTGCACTCTATGAGAATAAAACACTTAATGGGACTAAACAATATATCCCAGGCTGATAGACAAAAGTGCTACACGACGCAAAACAAAAAAGAATTTATTAAATACATGAGGGAGCAATATCAGGGAGTGTGGGGTATAAATAAGGGTGTGTTTAAAAATACGGTAAATGGTGGCCAGAATAGAGAGTGTTCTCTCTCACACATCAGGTATAATTCACATATAGGGAAAGCCAATGCTAAAGCTTATAGGGTATGTCCCTTCAGAGAGTACCTGGTGGTGGGCAAAGAGGTATAATCAGCCAAAGTCCTGACACGGTATACGATAGAAAATTACCAACTCGGCTGATCGGGTACTATTTGATACTTATCTCTACTTACTCGTTTTTCTTGCCTTGTGCCATTGTCCGATTTCACCTATATATACACAGTTTGAATTACTATATATGCAGCTTGATGAATGGGGGACTACTTTATTCAGGGGATGATGGGTATACATGTATTTATATGCTGAAACACCAATCCTCTGTTCTACTTTAGTGTTATGATACACTTACCCATTTGACGCATGTTACATTAGTCTGCATATGTTACAATTTTTCAAGTGATTCGGATGAACCAGGGATACATTTCTTTACACCTTAAATGTTACTTTGTGTTTAGTATCTCCTGCTGTTGGTATAAATTTCTTTCGTATATCTTGTCAGGACTTTGGCTGTCCATGTTAACTCTACCCTATGCACCATGAGATAAGAATATTTTAATTAGAATAATTAGGAGAGCGATAAGCATTGTGTCTCATGGAATGTCATGTGACCAGGCAGTGCACTGCTAGAGAGGGGGCAGGGCTCAAAAAGGGGTGTGTCAGAGCCTGTTTAGAAGAGGAAGGGGATGTGATCTTGTAAATGGTTGCTATAAAAATAAAAAATGCGTGTTACATAATACATTGAAAATGTAATTCAGAGTTGTTAAAAAAAACGTGTGTGTGTGTGCACGCGCATTTTAAGTGAAACCTCTTTGTCACTGTTTTGTCACAAAAATTGTATTTGTAATGGTGATGTTTTTATTTAAAATCCAAACACAATTTCAGTGAGAAAACACAAAGACGTTTGACTAAGAACGCGCGTGCCCGGCCCCCCCTGTTTTAGCTATTTGCACGTCTATATTTATACTAACTGAATTCCTTGTATGACTGTGTGTGTCTGTGTGTCCTGTTTGTTTTTGGGTGTGACTGTTTGTGACTTGTGCGTGTAGCATTGGGGTGGCCCAGACTGTGCAGCAGAGAGTTTGGTGTGATACAGGCGCCTGAGCATGGAAGTTGTGGCGAGTTGTATGATCCTGCGCATGCACGCGGCGCCAGACAGTACCGCGCGGGGCGCTGGATGGACATGCGCACCTGCGTGGCGCTGAGCGGTCACGCGTGCTGCGCCGACAGCTTCGTTATAGCGCACGTGGAGGGGAAGACGATTTATGGGCTTGTGCACATGCGTGGCGAGG
Source organism: Ascaphus truei (assembly GCF_040206685.1). Classification (NCBI taxonomy): domain Eukaryota; kingdom Metazoa; phylum Chordata; class Amphibia; order Anura; family Ascaphidae; genus Ascaphus; species Ascaphus truei. The sequence goes on from NC_134485.1 coordinate 250,141,051, forward strand.
CATATACGGCTTACAACCTCCTCTTCTGCGCACGCGCTGCCTACAATCTGTGTGGCCTAGAAAGTTGTTATGGGCATGCACATGGGCACATGATCAGCAATAGCGTGATGTCACTTCCGTCATGGTTTTTTGTGACAACACAAGATTTTTCCCATCAAAACCCTATAGGTGCCAGTAAAGAAGTTTCTCTTCAAAAATGCAACAAACACACACACGATATTGCTTGGTCTACAGCTTTATCATGATCAGTCCCTGGAAGAGCCAGAAATCATGGAAACGACACAAAGTGTTTGTAGATGCCCCTATTGTGATATTCTTTGGGGGGTAGGGTGGTACTTGGAGGGATTTTCATTATTTTAAAAATATTTTTGTCCACACCTGAATAAGAATATTAGTACATACCCTCCATAGTGTAAACGTAGTGCACATGCACGTGCCGCCCATGTATATATTTTTGCTTTGCTGATTTGGGCCAGTGGGAAACAGCTGTCCTGAAGTGCTATGGATAGGATGGCCAGGGACAGGTATACATGAGCTCCCATGTCTTGCAGAGCTCAGAGGTAAAGAGAGAGGGATGGGGGACGGACGGGGGGAGGACTGGCCTATCCCTGGCAACAAGGTGGTCACCCAGATTTGTGTCCACTTCTTTGTTAAATCTTAGTATAACATAACCATGAACCTGTGTCACCAGTTGTGGGAACGGGCTGGCCGTCACACTAATATAATATTTGCTCAGACGCTAGGCTGGAGTGTAGTGGTGGGAGTCACATAAGCTGCCCTCACACACTGCAAAGAGCCACATGTCCCCCTTTAGCAGAGAGAAAAGCTCAAATATCATGTTTATATTTACAAAGGAGTTGCCAAACATCCAAAATACACTAACTTTCATGGTTTTATGCACAAAAATAGCATTATACAGTACATTTTTATTTCTCTGTTAAATTGTATGGATTTCTACAAGAGATAAACCAAGTAAACACACGTACACCATTAAACATAATAAGAACCAGAACACGTTAACACTAGAAGCGTTGGAGGAATTAATCAATGTTGTGTGTGTGTGTATATATATATATATATATATATATATATATATATAGCGCTCAATATTAAATAAAATGTTGTATTACTATACATATTAAAAAATATTATTACTATATATGAATGGAGCATTTTGTAAGAGTTGATCTCCTTTGCTGGGGTAGGTAGCATTGCTCTGCAACTTTGACAAGTTTCATTAGAGGACTTACACATTTTCATGCAATGATTTGGGAACGTCAGATAACTTCTCTATTTAACACTGATGGCTTGTGTTCAACATGAAACCAATCCTTGTTTGCTAGTCCAAGTGAAAAAAACTAACAATAGCGCTCTAAACACACCCTAAATGTGACCATATACAATTCAACCACATATGTGTAAATAATAAAGCAGTGTGATAATAACAATCAAGCGATCTAAAGAAAAAATTAAGAAACTTAGAAACAAACTGCAACCCTTGATAAAGACTGTTCCACTCGTTTTGCACCAGGTGATCCTCCAACAAATCAGGGGAGCTCGTCTCGTAGTTATGAAATAAAGAAACACTACATAGTGTAATACTGGTGTGAATAAATTTGTGCAAACAAAGCTCAAAAATGACTACTCACAATAAAGCAGTAAAATTCAGGCAGTCATCCAACTTAAGGGGTGGATGTTCCCTGTGTATACAGCAGCCACCAGCCCCCAACCTCCAAGGAGAAAAAAAGAAGAAAAGAGACCTTATAGTGCAGATGGTATTTAGTATTAAAAGGGATTCAAAAAATGCAGGCTTACACTTCATATGATCGAGGTAGGCAGTATGATATTATAGGTAGTGGGTGCTCATCTGGTCGCGATCCTTTTGAGTTCCTCACTATCCTCTGCTCCACCGCAATACTCTCGCGTCCACGCCAGGCACTCCTGTTGCGTCACTTCCGGTTGTTAAGCGAACTTCCGGATCTGATGACAGGGGTGGACCTCAGTTGTTCTTCCTCTTTGGTATGGGCTGAAACACTCTACATGTTTCGCCGTTGTTACAGCTTCATCAGGAGTGTCTGTTGGCTGCTAAACTGGGTATTAAATACTCTAAGGCCCTCCCTCTCTGTAACATTGCATTGGCCAAACAATTATGACTCACAGGCAAACAGAGATAGTGGGCGTTGATAGTTGCTAGTCCAAGCCTGCGATGTGACCAAGTGAAATAGTAGGGGTAAAAAAAATATATATAAAGAGATTTATATACAGTGGTCGACAAATCAAACAAAAATCTAGTCGCCGAACAAAAAAATCTACTCGCCACCTAGTCCCGCCCCGCTTTAAAAAAAAATCAAATAAAATAAATTCCTAGTAAGAACAACATTAGTTTTTGACATAAGTTTATTTATTGTATTACATTATACTACAATTTGTGTGTGTGTGTGTGTGTGTGTGTGTGTGTGTGTTGAGTCAGATCTGGAAGCAAGCAGTATAGGTTATTTCAGTATAGGTATAGGACAGTTAAGATATATAGGGTAAGTAAGAAATCCAGGTCCAGAGTGTGAGACAGAGAGTGGGTGAGAGAGAGAGACACACAGAGAGAGAGAGAGACACAGAGAGAGAGAGAGAGCGACACAGAGAGAGAGAGAGAGAGAGCGACACAGAGAGAGAGAGCGCGACACAGAGAGAGAGAGCGACACAGAGAGAGAGCGACACAGAGAGAGAGAGCGACACAGAGAGAGAGAGCGACACAGAGAGAGAGAGAGACACAGAGAGAGAGAGCGACAGAGAGAGAGAGAGAGCGACAGAGAGAGAGAGAGAGCGACAGAGAGAGAGAGAGCGACAGAGAGAGAGAGAGAGAGCGACACACAGAGAGAGAGAGAGAGAGAGAGAGAGCGACACACACGCACACAGAGAGAGCGACACAGACACAGAGAGAGAGAGAGAGAGACCAAGTCAGTCATCCTACTCACACACACTCACTTTCACACACTGACAGATACACACAGACACACACACTGACACACACACACACTCTGACAGACACACACACACACACACACTCTGACAGACACACACACTACCAGAAACGGCGCCGGGAGTCCCGCTCACCATCGGTGGTATGTTGGAGTCATCGGGGGCTGCGGGCGACATCGGGAGCTTGCGGGAGACATCGGAGGTTAGAGGGGGCTTGCAGAGGTTGACGGCGGTTTGCGGGAGACATCGGAGGTTTGAGGGGGCCAGCGGGGGCATACGGCGGCCAATGGGGTTATGCGGGGGCCTGCGGCGGCCATTGGGGGTAAGCGGGGGGCATTGGGAGGTATGCGGGGGCCATTGGGAGGTATGCGGGGCCATTGGGGCTATGAGGGGGCCTGCGGGGGCATACGGCGGCCAATGGGGTTATGCGGGGGCCTGCGGCGGCAATTGGGGGTATGCGGCGACCATTGGGGTATGTGGGGGCCTGCGGGGGGTATGCGGGGGGCATTGGGAGGTATGCGGGGGCCATTGGGGGTAAGTGGGGGGCATTGGGAGGTATCCGGGGGCCATTGGGGATATGCGGGGGCCATTGGGGATATGCGGGGGCCTGCGGAGGCACTCTCTAGCTGCTATGGGGAGGAGAAACGTGCTCAGAGAGGCTGGGGAGGAGGGAGGGCACTGCTCAGGGAGCCGCAGGCAGGGTAAGCTCCTGCAGCAACATGAACATTTTTTTTTCTCCAGCGCGAGCGGGGGAAATTAAACAGCAGCGCGAGCAGGGGAAAAAAAACAAAACACGTGTGCTGCTTGGGCCAATGGGAGCTCGGGGCGTGCAGATGTATAGGTTTGTCGAACACTGTATATGTATGTATGTGTATATGTATATATATATATAATAAAAAAATAAATAGATGATACCGTTCTGTGGCTAACGAAATGCTTTTATTGGTGCGAGCTTTCGAGATACACTGATCTCTTCTTCCGGCGATGTTACAATGAATGAAGCAAGCAAAAGGTATACTTAAAAACAGTGTCTCTTGGAATGTTATCTGTGCTGGTCCATCCCCCGGTGTGGATGTGTTTTATGGCTAGAGGTCATTCATTGTAACATCGCCGGAAGAAGAGATCAGTGTATCTCGAAAGCTCGCACAAATAAAAGCATTTCGTTAGCCACAGAACGGTATCATCTATTTATTTTTAGATTATTGAAGCTCAGCTAACACGGTACTGATATATATATATATATATATATATATATATATATTTGAGAATTTCGTAGTGGTTGGCTATACCACTTTTATCTGAAGCTGCAAAGACGCTCCCTGGATCATCAATTGGGATCTTTATCTCTCTGGATTTTCTAAAGTGGAACATTTATTTTGGACTTAGTTTTTTTCACTATCACTTTATAGTTTGTAGTTCTATGTAGTTAAAAATGTGTTGATTTGTATTAGGATTTTTATTGACGTATATATTTATTATCATTATTTTATATATATATATATATCGTCACTGTTATCCACCTGAGCGCTACATAATTTTGTGTTGGTATATAATATCTATATAAAAAAAAAAAAAATATATATATACACACACACACACCTTTTTTACTTTTTCCATGATTTACACTCTCTGTAAACCTAGCAGCGATATACAAGAACAAACTATTATTTGAATTTTTTTTTGCAACGTTTAAAAAAAACAAAAAAAAAAAAAACCCGGAAAGTTTTCATGCGTTTTTGTGTTGTTATTGCTCTTACTCTAGAGCTATTAATAGTGATTTATATGATTTGTAGCTTACGTTAATGTCTCATTTCAGCAGAGGATTTGGGATCTTGTTTGTTCATATTGGCACTCTGAGACTTGCTCAGCGATATTAGCGTTGTAGGCTATAATTGGAAGTTGATGTAATAATGAGAATAGTGCTAATCCCTTGAGTGCTTGGCCTAGTTTTACAATTAGTGACAGTTAGGTCAGGGCGAATTGCGCTGTGCGGTTCTGTAATCTATTTGCAGAACGTAAGATGAACTGTTGTCTCTGAGAATTACAGCACTATTCTGTCACCAGCCTTGTGTACCTAACCTCACGACTCATCATACCCCAATTACAATTTAGTTCATTTGCACCAATCCTAAATGCATCCATTTGAAGCCTGTGTTACTGTTAGGGTGACACTGACAATATTCACAGATGTTGCACTCATTAGCAGAGTTCTATACAGACATACCCCGGTTTAAGGACACTCACTTTAAGTACACTCGCGAGTAAGTACATCTCGCTCAATAGGCAAACGGCAGCTCACGCATGCGCCTGTCAGCCCATCCTGAAAAGCAATACCGGCTCCCTACCTGTACCGAAGCTGTGCGCAAGCGGGGAGACTATAGAGCCTGTTACAAATGCGTTATTTACATCAGTTATGCACGTATATGCCGATTGCAGTACAGTACATGCATCGATAAGTGGGAAAAGGTAGTGCTTCACTTTAAGTACATTTTCGCTTTATACATGCTCCGGTCCCATTGCGTACGTTAATGCGGGGTATGCCTGTATAGGAGACTTCAATAGAACAACCCTCCTTAAAGTTAGTATCTCCTCTTTTATGTCCGGTTCCTCAGTGGGATTGTCCTGTCAGAAATCTGGATGAATGTGAATGCCAATAAAATGCTGTTAGTACGTGTGATACTAATTGTGCATCACTTTGGCTGCTGTGTGTATTATTTAATACACATGCCTCTCTATGGCCCTGATGTCTGAAAGTGGGGAAGAAATCTGACATCCATCCAGTAAAACATACACATGGTGTCTCTGCAGCATTGGCCACTGTTTCAGAGTCGTGTGAAATATAAGCCTTAAAATGAGATTGTTGTCACTTTGTACACTAGTAAAGCTGATCTAGTGCATGGCCTGTGTTTGAAGCATCTGATGTACCACATTTGCGGGGCACTCCTTTTTATAGTGGAGGAGATTCCTAGTAAAGGGGGAACTGAGGGGATGTTGAACGTACATTCGTAGCAGGGATTTTCCAATTCATCTTTACTTCCATGGCGACCTGCAGCGTGTGGCCTGGATCCTCAGCATGTGTTGGCGTTACTAGCAGTGTTTTGACATCCCACACCTAATAAATAATAAGTCGTCCCAGGCGTGCTTTTGCCATGATTGCATGTTGGCAGATTTGCTGTGTGATGGTAAAGATCACACACAGCCCTTTTAGGAAGATGTATCAGACTAGAAAGTTGAACACTCCTCATTCTGTGTGGAATGCGTATGTTCCCGGAGAAATCTGCGCTCTCCACGGGCAGTGCACATTTCTGTGCAAGGTTGGTAAAATACCATTCCTGAGTCGTCATATTCAACTGCGGTATCTGCTCATGTTTCCCATGGAGAGTGGTGCACGCATCTTTTTAATTGCTTCAGAAATAGGCATCCTCTGAATTAAAAGTTTCCACACAATGATGTATAGAAACAGTTACTATTGGTTTCTGAGAACTCCGCCACCATGTGGTTTAATCCTGTCCTTTGTGTGGTAAAATATTACTACAGGCATACCCCGCATTAACGTACGCAATGGGACCGGAGCATGTATGTAAAGCAAAAATGTACTTAAAGTGAAGCACTCCCTTTTCCCACTTATCGATGCATGTACTGTACTGCAATCGTCATATACGTGCATAACTGATGTAATTAACGCATTTGTAACAGGCTCTATAGTCTCCCCGCTTGCGCACAGCTTCGGTACAGGTAGGGAGCCGGTATTACTGTTCAGGACGTGCTGACAGACGTATGCGTGAGCTGCCGTTTGCCTATTGGGCGACATGTACTTACTCGCGAGTGTACTTAAAGTGAGTGTCCTTAAAGCGGGGTATGCCTGTACTGTCATGGTCTTCTTAATATGAGGGGTTGCATCCATCTACCTGATGTACATAATTATTTGTCCTTTAATCGGGCACTTTAGCCCCACAGCATGGCTATCACGTCATAGCACCCCATGACTACGTTGTACGTTATTTGCTCATCTTCCTAGGGAGCACTGCACGCAATTCGGCGAGCTCGGGAAAGCACAAGAAAGAGTATTCTTCCATTTTGCGTAATCTGTGACGAGGATCGGTCACATGGTCGCGATGTGCAGGAGAGGCTGTGGCACTCTGGTGTAGCGGCCGCTCCGGCATTCAAAGGGTTAAAGTAAGTCAAACCTATTTTCAGAATCTCCCCATAGAGATCATTTTCTAGTCGTTTAATCAAAGCCATATTTTCAATAGAGGAATTGGTAGCCAAAAATATGCTTTTCGACATGGATAATCGGGACGGCATCTTTAATATTTAGGGACTGCTGAAAGTTGGGTACATTGTGATTTTTCTCAGAGCCAGTGTGTAAAGTGCCCTCACTGCTGTACCATTGGAATCCCCGCATCATTCTTTTATTAGGTTACACGCTCTGTGGCATTCTCCATCGTGCTGTTTGCAGGCCTTACTTACTGATGCTAGAGTTTTATATAGTAGCAAGGCATAGAGAAGATGTGTTTGCCACTGGCTTCATTCATTTTAAGTGGCTTGTGCACTCAACCTTGAAAACAAGGAACCACTCCAAGATCTGGGTTAAACGTGCGAGTTTCACTCTGTTACAGTGCAGCCAGATGAGGTTTACTGATTAGTCTATTTTAAGTGGGGCTTGTTTTTTTTCCATTAGGTGTCATTTCAGTTGGACCACAATACTTCCTTAGATGTGTTTTGGCAATAGAGTTCTGAAACCTATATTTCAAATATACTGGATCCAGGTGTAAAATCTGCCTTCAGAACTCATATTGTGCAGTGATAGAAATGCCACTGACTACAATGGAACCAGAGTTCTGAAAGGTTGCAGGGACCCGCAGGTATTCACGGACCGCATTGTTTGAGAACCACTGCTGCAAACCACTCCAAGAACAAATGGTGTTGATCTTGTTAACTGTAAAAGTGCAACTTGCCAAGTATACTCTTCATACAATGAGCACCTGTTGCATCATATCTGAATGTAGCAAGAAAGCAGCGGAGACCTCAGCAGAACCTTCAGTTGCTAGACCTATAATTATCAGCGTAACGAATGATAGCAGCTCTACTTCGTGAGCAGTCACTTGGCTAAATATTGTAGCGTAGTGAACTTTGCGCATCCAATAGATGCTGTTTTTTCTTCCGTTGCGTGTAATTCATCTGCAAGGTGTTAAGTGATGTTCCCATCTGTGCCTAAGAAATATTCCTACAATTGACACCGCAGAACACTCTCTTGTTGCAGCTTGTCAGGAGGCAAGATTTTCCATTTACACAAGGGCCCCGTAAATCTCATTGTTATTCAAATTCAGCTCCGCTCTGAGTGAGCACTTGGCAGCCAATATTAATACCACATTTTCATAAAATGTCAGAGTACGTTTTTCAGCTGACTTTTTTTTTTTTTTTTTTAACTTTACTTGTATTTACTGAAATAACCACCATGGAGAACATGTATCACAAACCACAGACATGAAATGGTGAAAGCCAACGTTTGAAGAAATAGTTACCATGAGATAATTGTGTGTGCGTGCGTGCGTGCGTGCGTGCATGTGTGCGTGCGTGTGTGCGTGTGCGCGTGCATGCGTGTGTGCGCATTCCCTTTCCTGTAGTTGAAGAGAGATCAGGTGATGTCCAGACCGCTGGTTGCCATCTCTCCCCATCAGTAGTATACAGGAATCAAAAAAGTCAGCAGCACACTATTGTAACAAAACAAAAAATCCCTTTATATACTTTTATTATCCAAAATAACAATCGGACATCTTTAGAAGAAAAAAAAAGCAGCAACAAGAAGCATAAGCTCAGGGTGGGGGTGTCGCTGCGTGCGTGTTCGGGACTCTTCTATGCTTCTTTATTGAAGGTAGCATAGTACCAGTGGCGATGTAGCGCGTCGTTGCTTCTGCAGTTTGGTGAGACAACCAATGAGGGCGAACCAGCCGCGTGACGTCATGGCCCCACCACGCTTCCCCCTGCTCTACTCAAGACGCGCGTCCCATCACTACCCCTAGACCGCAGATTGCGGCATAAGTTGTTGCACGTGCGGCATAAGTTGTTGCAAGCAGACGCTTGTTATATAGTGCGCGCGCGTCCGGTGCTGCGCGTGCACATGGCATGCGCATTTAGTTAATATAGCGCACGCGGTGACGGGCGTGGCTCTGACATCATAACTTCAGGCCGCGCTGTGATTGACTCGCAACGCGAAAATATACATTTCTTGTATTTTTCCAGATCTGCCGCGCCAACGCCCACGGCCGTGCACGCGCACACCTGAAGTATAGCAACTGCAGGTTCATACCCTGCACGGTAGCGCACGCGCGTGCGCTATATTACAGTCCTAAGCCAGCATGCATTAAGGTTTTGTTCCAGTCTGTGCTATTGTTATCTTATCTGCTCCTGCCTTTCTACTCCCATTGTATTTAGTCTTTAGAAGTTTACTAGTATTATGTGTATTTAATATGAGTGTCTCTCTGCATGTCATACTCCCACTTCCCCCCACTGCACCCCAGTGACCCCGAGTTATTTCCCCATTCCTATCTATTCTGTATAGTTCATGATCTGTTTCTTGTCCCTCTCCCATCTCCTTCCAAGTTCTCTCCTTTCTTGTCCCTCTCCTCCAACCTTTTTAACGTTCTCCCCACTAGCACAGAAGTGCGGACTCTTTAAAACAGTTGCCATGATTTTCTGAAAACTGGTTGACGGCTCAACCCTAATTATTGCAACATTGATGTTGCTGCAGCATGTTGTTCTCCGTTGTAAATCTCTAGCAGCAGCGGAAAGTATTGAATTTGTGTTGTGATATTCACACCTGAAGGCTTCCATGCCTTCAAAATGCAAAGGGCTATTAAAGCTTTAAATAATGAAATGCCCATGGAAACCGTAAATTAATGTCATATGGCTGAGTTGAGAATTGGGACGCCACAATTCTAATCCGTCCTGACTGCAGAATTAGTGCGCACGGTGTGTGCCGTGCATTTTTGCCCATGTTTTGTATCAGAATGCTGCTTGGTACTGCTGCTAAGAGACCCATCAAGGCATTTAGAATCGCCCACGAGATTAGGGTGTCCAGTATTGAACCGGACTGCCCTGTATTTGAACACTGTCCAGTAAAAAATTAGAGGCAATACTGGACATGTATGGGTATACCGGTATTACCTCTCTGGACATGTATGGGTATACCGGTATTACCTCTCTGGACATGTATGGGTATACCGGTATTACCTCTCTGGACATGTATGGGTATACCGGTATTAACTCTCTGGACATGTATGGGTATACCGGTATTACCTCTCTGGACATGTATGGGTATACCGGTATTACCTCTCTGGACATGTATGGGTATACCGGTATTACCTCTCTGGACATGTATGGGTATACCGGTATTAACTCTCTGGACATGTATGGGTATACCGGTATTACCTCTCTGGACATGTATGGGTATACCGGTATTACCTCTCTGGACATGTATGGGTATACCGGTATTACCTCTCTGGACATGTATGGGTATACCAGTATTACCTCTCTGCACATGTATGGGTATACCGGTATTACCTCTCTGCACATGTATGGTTATACCGGTATTACCTCTCTGGACATGTATGGGTATACCGGTATTACCTCTCTGCACATGTATGGGTATACCGGTATTACCTCTCTGCACATGTATGGGTATACCGGTATTACCTCTCTGGACATGTATGGGTATACCGGTATTACCTCTCTGGACATGTATGGGTATACCGGTATTACCTCTCTGGACATGTATGGGTATACCGGTATTACCTCTCTGGGCGTAGTTGTCAGGACGTGCTCACCACAAACGAGACGGGACCGCGGTGCTGAGGTGGGATAGGATATAACGCCACCCACAGCCACGAGGGCACGTCTTGAGAGTAGAGTGGTCTGGGAGTCCGGGTCGGGGCAGGAGAGGTACGGATGGTAGAGGGTGCTGTTTGCCAAGTCCGGGGTTAGAGAGAAGGACGTAATCGTTTACCGTTTGCCGGGTCCGGGATGCCAGAGGTGCGGAGAGTCGTGTTGCCGTATGCCGAGTTCGGGATGCCAGAGGTGCGGGTAGTCGTAGAGGAAGCCGGTTCGGTACACGAGGAAGACTACAAAACAAGACAGGACAAGACAGGACTAGGGAGGCAGAGAGTGATGAGAACAACTGGTTCAATGCTTAGCCGATGAGTTAATGAAGCTGTAGGGTATATATAGGCACGAAGGTCCAATGGCAGAGTAGCAAGGTGGGGGTGTGTGAATGGGCCAGGCTGAGGCAGGGATAGGTCCAGAGAAACCCCTGGAGGAGGGACTAGACGAACGAGCACATTTGATTGAGGCATTGTAAAGAGGAGATATGCCTTTAAGAGGCTGGTGCTCCTCCATGTGGGCGCGCCCCCGTGTGGCCGTACTTGCGGGCGCGTGACCGAGTACACGCCCAGGCCTGACACTAGAAGGGGAGCGCTGACGTGCGCGCGCGCGCCTAGGCAATATGGCGATCGGCTTCCTGGAGGGAGGATCGCTACGAGACGCGGGAGAGCCCGGCGGCACCACGGGTATGTGAGGAGCACGCTGAGGACGGCGTGACTCCCAGGACCTTACAGTAGTGCTTTCCCCGAGCAGGGCTGTTGCTAAGGGGCTGGGCTGACTGGCTGCTGCTGCTGGGTAATGCTTCAATATTCTTTTAGGGCTTGTTGATTTTTTTTTCTTTTTTATCTGTCAGGGTGGTTCAGCAGTGAGCCGTTTAATCTACAGTGAAAGGAGTTATTTTTGACAAAGGAGAGGGTGAGGGTCAGGTCAACTAGAGCATGGTCTGATAATGGTAATGGGTCCAATATCCGAATATGAAGAGGCCTGAAGAATATTTTTGTGACAAATAGATAATCTATTCTTGAGTAGATTTGGTGAGGAGGAGAATAGATAGTGTAGTCCCTTTGGCCCTGATGTTGTGCTCTCCACAAGTCCTTTTATTATATCCCTACATTTCTTTGCTGTTTTTTGGATGTGGATCGTGTGGGTTTGACCCGGGGTAGAGGATCTATCCACCTCGGGATTTGAAACCATATTTAGGTCTCCCCCCTAATATGAGAGGACAGAAATTTGGGTTCGATCGTTTCTAAAACTGATTCGAGGAATTCTGTCTGGTTCTCGTTTGGTGATTATAGGTGGATTAGAGCAATGGCCGAGCCAGAAATTGTAAGAAATCTACCCTCTGGGTCGGTGGTTATTTTTTCTACGTTATAGGGAACCCCCTGTCTGAATAGAATCGCCACCCCTCTTTTCTCACTATTGAATGAAGAATAAAATGCTAGCAGAAATACGCTCCTGAATGTGTTAGAGGGGTCGTGGATATCGAAATGAGTCTCTTGATCTTTTCAGTTCCTGGAGAGCCCGTCTCCTCTTTCTATTAGTCTGTATCCCTTTTTACATTCAGTGATATAATTTTTATAGAAGTGGGGTTAGCCATAGTCAATGATAGTCAATTGAAGCATTAAGACTCCTCCTTTCCCACTGGAGTGGTCCTAATATATTTCTAGAAATTTGCTGATGCTGCTATTTCGGGTCCACCTAACATTGTTTTGGTCGTTTTTTTTAGGGCGGGGGGATGGGAGGAGGGGGGAGAACTGTAGGAAAAAAACAAACTAACTAGGAAAAAAGAGGGGGTAGGAAAGGGCCCCAGAGTTAAGGAACCAGTCAACCTAGTGACCGATCTGTAGGGCAGAATACCCTTGGGAGACATCCCTGGTCCCGGGGGTCTGGTGTCAACAAAGGGGTGGGTACGAGAAACCCTCTTTTGTCATAGTGTACAGTTCCCTTTTGCAGCAGAAGATATATATATTGTTTGGGATACCACATACATTTGTTTATGGCCGATTTATTTCCATTGCATATTTTTGGTAGACCCTTGTGTTATAGAGTGGGGGAGAGGGGGGATAGGAGGGGGAGAGGGGTGAGGATGTGATGGGGGGGGGGGGGTACCGGGTGAATATCAATAACCTCTTTTTGTTAAGCCTACCCTTGTAACATTTGGCTATGGTTTTATAGAGCAGATCAATGTTATCTTAGCCTTAGCCTGCATCGTGACTGCAAACGAAACACAGCAATCCACTGACATATACAGCTTTATAGAACAGATCGGTTACATTCTGGCTTTGGTCTATAGCACAACTGTGGGTAGGATATAATAACATATACATAATACATCGTTCCTGTCAGACCAGTGGGGTAATGGAGAGAGGGGAAAGGGACTGGGGGAGGGGGAGGACAGGGGGAGGAGGTCAATATCTTGACCTTGGTCTACATCACAACCGTTAGTGTAGCTCAGCAACCCATAGACCCATATATAGTTTTAGAAAACAGGTTAACTGTCGTAACTTTGGTCTGCCACACAACTGTGAGCACAATTTTGAAACCTGACAACATCATTCCTGTCAAACCTGTGGGATAGTGGGTGGGGGGAGAGGGGATAGGAGAGAAGGGGGAGGGGGTGGAGGAACGGGGTGGGGGAGGGGGTGGAGGAACGGGGTGGGGGAGGGAAGAATGGGTAGGAGGCGGGTGCTGGACGTGCCACCACATCTTCTCTTTTTGATCAGCCCTATCGGGTATATCCTGGCCCTGACCTAAAAGATATCTGTAACTCGGATATACTAACATATGTACATCATTCTTATCAATTTTATGGGGTAAAAGGGGGGAGGTGGGATAGCGAGGGCGGTGAGAGGGAAGGGGTGTAGAGTGGTTGTTGAGGGGGTGGGGTGGGGAGAGGGGGAAGGGAAGACGGCATACATTATAACTTTATCTTTGCCTCTAATGGCGAACTTCAGATAATTAACATTTAGAAACTAGAACTCATAGAAAGCTCTGCAGCATTCAGTGAGCATACATATTAACTTGGTAGGTCGGGTAGTTATCAGGCAGCATTATGGTTTTAGTTCAATACTCAGATCCTTGGTAGTGCTCAACCTATCATGTTGGGCTGAGATAGTTTATGTTACCATAGAATATACTTCTAGGGTCCCCAATGCCCTGGAGTCTCCAAGTCCACGACCTTCTATTATCGTTATAAGTTTATCTAACCAGAGTAGCTGTGAGCCAGGCACGGACCAGCTCTTCTCCTCTGAGCTTCAGACAGAGCAACCACAGACTCGACCTCGGGTCCAGGACAGGACAGAGGAGTGAGACGACCGCTCGTTCTTCCGGGCCCCAAGGTGTCGGTAGAGCCAGGTATGGTGAGCAGCTCCAGGCCAACGCCACCTCATCCCCCCACCCCCCTCCACCACCAGCCCTGGGGACACACGATCAGTCTCCCTCCGGGAGAAGATGAACATAATTTTAATAACTTTAACAATTAAAAACATAATATAAATCAAATCAATTTAAATAATTAAATTAAATTCAAGTTATTCCCCATATTTCTTTTGTGAGCAGACGTTTTCGGGGATGCACATTTGTTACAAATAAATACAGATCTGTATTGACAGGTGCTCATCTACTTCTGTTATCAACCTAAACAAATCACTCCAAATATTGAGAAACTGTTACGTGAAATGTAAGTTCCCAAATCAAATTGAGGCATTTTAAATTCATTTAAATTCAGATTTAAAGTTTTTTTTCTTTTCCATATTTTTTTGTTATTTAAAGCTGCAGTTCATGCAATATCCTGCATGTGTGATTTTTTTTAAATAAATCAGTTCTGTAGTAAGAAAAAATACTTTTAGCATTTTCTGTTTACAAAAAAAAAAACAACTTTGAGAGACCAATTTTCTTGTATTCTATTTTAACAAGCATGCTTGTTCCTATAGTAATGATTTACATTACCCATATTTAAAGATGTCGCCAAACTTTGCCGATCAATAGACGGAGAACGAATTGACCGGCAGCTATGCAGTTCTTTAGGTAATTAGAGATTGCCCACATGAAACTATGAAAGTTAAAAAATAAATTAAAAAAAAAAAAAAAAGCTGAACTGCAGCTTTAAGTTTAGTTTAGGTTTAACATTAATTTAAACCAGATGTAGAGAGCGGCCCACCCAAAACTATGTATCCATTTATTCGCCCGTCTGAGAAAAAGGTTGTCCAGCTGTGGCTAGTGAATTTATCTACAGGCTGACTACGGACAATAAAATCATTCATTGTTGTACATCTTCTGCGGACACAACAACGCCTAAACAGACACAAATATCATTGTGGTCCATGTGGCTGATGACTGTAAAAAGAAGCAATGATGTTCTGTTATATGTACATAAAATAACACTATGCCTTTTCACATAGACTAGTTCGTTTGTAGCTAGGAGCAAAATAAAACCGCACTTTCTGTACCTGACAGAAATGGAAACTAAATATAATAACAGTCGCCCATGGCATGACAGAAATGCTCTTGGCTAAACTTTGCAGAAGATCATTTCTGCTAATTTTCAATACATAGGAGTGAAAGAGAATTGAAGCCACACTACAGCTAACCTTTTGCAGATCCCGCCCCCTGTTCAGGACATAGGCTCCTAGCACCTGCAGTTTTCTGCTGTGTTGGCAGCTCAGTATAAAAATACCTTCTCATTCTCATTGTTCTCTCTGCTCTGTCTCCCTCCCATGATACTGCGTTTGTTGTAGGGCTGGTAACTGTTTTCCGTGGTGTTCTTTAAGTCATGACTGCTTTATGCACTGCTTCACAGCCGACATACAAGGAACACAAGGATACGCTGCCAGCCCAATGACAGAATCCATAGTAACTAGTAAGTGGTTGTGCTTTTGCGATACACTTTCACTTCTGCTGCTGTGCAGTTGTTAGTGGGATTGATCCTCGCCGGTGTGCGGGCTGGATGCCGGCTCTACATGTGTGTGCGTGATGCTTGTGACTATAGGATGCTGACTGCCATTTTCTCACACTGCCTTGCCGTTTAACCTTCATATACCCACATGATGTTGGTCTCTTGGCTTGTTCAGGCAGGTTAGGCAGATGTCGTGTAGATATGTCCGTTAGATGTGTGTACCGTAAAAATGAACAAAAGAGCATAAAACTCCGACCTCATTCCGTGTTCCCAGGCTTGGAGTTTGTTTCCCTGGTGCTTATTCGTAAATAAATAAGGCAATGTGGACAGGGGAGGGGGGAGGATTGTTTTTTTTAACCCCTTCAATGCCAAGTAGACGTCTTTGCAGGACACTGGAGAAATCATTCAAGAGGATTGATTATATTTATTAAGGATACGCCTGCCGAACAGAATCCTAAATGAGGATGATCATTTGGTGGCTTCATTACACAATATCACTTGGAAATTGAAGTCCTCTAGATTGCAAGCTCTGAGGAGCAGGGCCCTCTGTGTCTGTCTGTCCTTACTTGGATGTCATTCAGTTTATGTAATTGATGTCGCTCTGTAACCCCCTCTGTACCGCGCTGTGCAATATGTTGGCGCTTTACAAATAAACAATAATAAAAATGAATGCATTGGGGGTTTCAGACAGATGGAAGAAAAGAGACTTGCATGTGCTTAAGGCCGGGATTATAGGGGCGGCGTGTGCGACACCAAAACAAATTCATGTTTTCCACAGTGCGCTCAACCAATGCGCCCAAGCGCGCCATTTTTAAAAATATTTTTTAAATTGTTCTTGCCGCGCGACGGACGCGTCATGTGAGCGGTTCAGCCAATGAGGGCGAACCGCTCAGGTGAAGTCCAGCCTGCCGTATCGTTAGAACCTGGAGTACTCAGCAATGTAACGTTGATTAGTTCTATACCCTAAATAACACCCCCTTATTATACTAACCCCTGAGAGAGGGTAGATGGGAACAAGGATCGACGTTGGGTCCCAAATTGTCCTGGTAATGATGAGTCATGTAGTAGGTTTATGATGTTTTGGCGAGTATTTCTGCGTCATCTATTTATTTATTTATTTTTTTACTTTAATTACCTAAACTGGGATGGGAATGGGGAGAATATTTCCTAACCAGACACAAAATAGCTTCCTGCTTGATCTGCGTAGTCAATAGAAATATGCAACATTAGCAGAAATTTTCTATAGCAAATTTTTATTCGTGACCCGGCAGCCATATTTTTGAGGTTTGTGGGTGGTACACTGACAAAAACACACACAGTGTCTCGGGGAAACGAGGGTTCCCTGGAGATCGGGGGGGGGGGGGGGGCGTGTATTGGCTCTGTAAGTTCCCAGTTTTAGGTAGTACAGAATAACATAAAAAAAAAAACAATTTGGAGGGGGCAATGTGGCTTTCATAAAAATGGTCTTTGTTTAAAAAACGAAGAAATGAATAAAAGTAAATTTGTTATCTTTCTGTGCTTTGTTTGCTATTTCTTGCTATGGCTCTATAAAGGAATGACTCCGTATTTTGGGGGGGAGGGGGGAAGTCTTGAGGACTTGTTGAGCCCTGCTGCGTTGGAGTACAATCTATGATCCTCCTGAAAAACACAATTTTGTGTTGGTGTTCTCTTTAAACCATGTATGCTTTGACATTTCTGTACTCTACATCTTGGATTTTTTTTTTTTTTTTACATGAGGGGGGAGAGTAAAAAAAAAAAAAAAAAAATCTTCCAGTTGCCTCAGTGGGGATCAAATAGCTTTGCAACCTAATGATTCAACACTTGTTATACGAGCCCTAGGTGCTTTTTCCCATGTCATTCTCAGAACATTTTTTGGATAGATTTTATCAGTACAAGTCACGTAGAGGAAGTGGAATCCATGCACTCCAGTGGTCTTTGGTGACGAGAAAAAGGTGGGTTTTTTTCCAAACAGGACTGAAACATTGATCAGGCGTCAACAAACACTGTCTTTCTTCGCCAATGACCATTGGAGCACCTGGATTCTTCTTCCTTTTGCTACATACAAGTTCCCTTCCTGGCTACTTGCTCCTGTATGCGCCCATTGCAGAACTGCTATAAACAAGTCATATAAAGAACATTTGTTTTTAAATGTGCAGCTGGCCTCTTCACTGTCTGCCTGCAGCAGGTACCGTGCCATGTCTCTCTTTCAAGGAACTTGGCACAGGTACATCACTCCTGAAAGAAGCCGGAGCCAGACATCATTTTGCCGTTGATAGCTTCAGGCAGTGTTGCACTAATTATAGTGCCGTGTACTTTTATGTAGGACTTTTCAATGCCAAAGCACATGGACATAGTATTTCAGTGAGCCACCTCCGGGGTGGAAACCTGACGAAATCTATCTGGAATATATTTAAATGTATCTAGCAGAGGCCTGCACTCTGCCCAACACTTAAACGACTATATACCCTATCTCTGATTGTTGGATAACCTAGAAAACCTTTGTGGAATTGCTATATATAAACTCATGAGGGTTGTACCTCAGGGCAGCAGCCATATTATAAGTGGAGGGAAGCTGCTGTTTGTTTTTGTTTTATTAGGTGGCTAATAAGGACCATGGTGAAATTACTCCTTAAAGTCGGTCAAAAATGCTCTGCAATCACTTAATTGAACTATAATTAATTTCTCGAGGAGCCACAAGGACAAAAATCTCCCTACAAATCTTTATAATACAATAAAGGAAGCATGTTTTTTTACAATGGCAGTAAATGTAAACTTCAAAAGAATAAAAAATGCAATCTCTTTAGTGTAACAGCATGAGTAAATGAAATAAATTATAAACCTCAGTATCTCCGAATGTACATTTATTCAAAAAGTGCACGCGTTTACTTCACATATATATTTTTCTGTCTAGGATGCGTCAGGATGAAACGCCACAGGCACCTCAGCAGCAGCGACAGCTCAGACAATGAGAGTGAGTATCGGCGGCTTGATATCCAACTCCGCTGCATGTTCCTTCAGCACCGTGCGTGTTTAGTCGTGGGATCTAAATATATTCCTCAACTAGTCTGCGACGGTTTTATTTAGGAGTTTGAGGAATATGAATGGTTGGATGAGAGCGAAGATGGTTGAGAGAGGGCAGAGAAGTAATGTTCAACCATTCGCAAAATCCATCCTCACAAGCGAGGCACTTTTCTGGTCAGGTGGAATGTGTCCAAATCCATCTCTCTTGTGGTGTTTTTGTTTGGTTCTTTTAGTCAAGGAAAAGGAACTGCGTTCGTCTAATTCATATAGTTGGAACAACTTTACAAAGTGTTTTGGAAATAATAGGACTCTTCCAATTCATTTTTTCCCCCTCTTATTTGCAGGTCCTTCGACTTCCTTTAGCTCCTGCTATCAATACAGGAGCAAAGCCAAAACTTCAGCCGATGAAACAAAGAAACCTGCTGAGGTCAGTAGGGTCCCAGCTCACAAACCAGCATTGTAATGAGGCAGTCCCTCCCAGGAACGGAGCGACCTAACAAATTGGGCCATGTTGTTAACAGATTCTGTGTGGCTGATTGACACCATTTGTAAACAAATTGGACAAGTGTTGATTTACAAAAGTTGTTTTTAAACTTTTCATGCCTCTGTACTAGCCACATGCCTATGTGTGTGTTTACAGTCTCTACCTTGTCCATTTAGTGAGCAGACCATTGTGTAAACTGTCGTACCTAGAAGTAAATGGTTGATACAGACTTTCCCCCTTTTTGTTGTGTTGTTTGACTAGTGAAGGCAGCATGGTTAGAAGAGACTCAAGCGGAGAACAATTATTACTAGATAAGATTATAACTAAACTGACCTGAAGCAAAAAGGTGAAACTGTTACTTAAACGGTTACTGACGCTCTCTAAGGAAGCCCATTACATTGATTATAATTGTTAAAAAAAAAAAACTAAAGCCCTGTGTGACAGGGTTAATGAACGTCACCAGCCATATGCCTGGAAAACCTATGTTTAGGCTTGCAGTGCAGCAGTGATGAGGTTACGTTGAGAAGGGCTGCTTAATTAGTCTGACCCCAGCTGCATAATCAAGGTGTTAAAACCCCAGGCTGTACACACATGCAGGAGAGCTGGTGAGGAGACAGGACTGAAAATGCTGAAGAGATTACTGCTGTAAGGTCTGTGGTGCAAAGTACATGTGTGATGAACTGTCTGTCTCCTGCATACAAAGAGAAGCTGCCTTATTTTTGTTTTGTCTGCTAACGAGAAGCTATTTTGTTCTGTCTGCTAAAAAGAAGCTGTTTTGTCTGCTGAAGAAGAAGCTATTTTCTTTTGTTTGCTGGTGAGAAGCTATTTGTTTTTGGTGTGCTGTATGTTTTAAGGCTCAAATAAATAAGCCTTATCCAAAGAACCCGCGTGTGTAGTTGCATGTACCCTGCAACACCCTGCTACATGGAACTGCCTCTTTAACCCCTTGAGGGCCTTCATGGCATCCAGTGGACGTCACCAGGTCTGGCGTGCTCGTGTTTCTTACGCCATCCAATGGACGTCATCGCTGTTTTGCTAATGTTTTAGGAAGGCCGTGTTCAGCGCTCCCGGGCACCCTCCTTTTTCCCCATTCATGACAACAACGCGGCCTCTACAAAAGCGGTTATCTGTTGTGATACTGGTGCTGCCACTGAAAGGGTTAACCTCTGCCGTATGCCTTTAGTATAGGTTGTATGAGGTACAATGTGTGTGTAAGGCTGCAGAACGGGTTGTCGCCATGCAAATAAAAAATACAGACGCCTCTGGCAGCAAAAGGGGTTAATTCTGTCAGTGATGATTACATCTATACATTTTTACAACACCTGCAACAGGTAATAAGAGACTTAATATTCAAACATAATAGTAACACAGACCAATGATTCTTGTGGGTCACGCTAAATGGCCGAATTCAAGTGTTTAGCAACTGTGAAAAATGTGCGCTCTAGAAACTAAAGCATCAATGTTTTGGGACATGCTGATTTTCAAGTCAGGTGATTTATGTTTTCCATTAGAAAGACACAGGAAACAAAGTGTATTATTAGCCCTGGTATCTGTTTTTAGTAACACGTGTAGTACACACCATGTTTCTGTATCGCCACTATCCTCTCCCTTGCTGACAGTATAACCAGGCGCACAATCCCACGGGGGGGGAGGACAGTCCAGTAAAGAAGTAGCCAATGTTATTGCCTCTGTTGACGCGTCATGTTCTAAAAAGAAATGTGTTAAATGACACAGCATGAAATATCGCATGAAATAGCGCACCAGCGTTGTGCTAGCCGGGTGCAATTATGACTGCCTTTGTATATCCTTCAGCACAAACTTACATTCAGTGCAGCCACTTTCCCCCTCCGCTGTGATAGGGATTGTGCTCAGATGGGATGCCTGTGAAATTAGCAGCTCCTTTTTTGGAAATTAAAATGCTGCAATATCACATAATATATTAGCTCTTCACACTAATTACAAGTACTTTCCCATACCGCCTTCCTTTGGCGTGTGTAGCAGTTACATGGAATCAATCAGAGCAGGCTTGGACTATCCCACTAGATATCTGGGAAACTGCTAGTAGGCCCCAGCATCAGGTGAGTCTTCCATGTGCAGAATAACTGGGAAACACAATCGTGAGTAGTCTCGGGACACTGGCTGAATGCCCCATAGCAGTCTGTCTGTGAGTCAGTTTGCTTTGAATCTACAAGTATATGTGTGTTTGTGTTTGTATGTTTACATGCATGTATTGGTGTATGTTTTCAAAAGTGTATGTATGAGTATATGTATTTATGCACAAGTTAATGTATGCATTAATGCAACCCACATACAATTTTTGTTCCGTATGGCCCTCCTTTGAGCCCCTACGACTTGATTCCATAGTGGGCTCTTAATAACCCAGTCTGACACTGCATTGTAGGACAATCCAATTAAATGTTCCTGTTTCACCCTTCTAGTGCCGAAAAATGCCAAGCACCTGAATGCCACCACCACAGATTTCAGTGATTAGAATTCTGGAATCTGCAAACAGTGGATTCCATGTAATCCGTCCGCAATCCCACCAATGGTGGATTCTGAGGCACTCGGAAATCTCTACTCTTGTCTACATAAGACATAGGTGCCCTTAGCCCTCATCACTTATTTTAAATCGGAGGAAACAAACCTTTTAACATGCAGATTGTGTTTTTCTGCATGTTCATTGGTGCTGCTGGGACCTCAGTACTTCTTGCAAAGCTAATATAGAGCAGGTGCAATATCATAGATGCTGATCTTTATATGAAACGAAGGAGATGTTTTTTTCTTTTAAGAAAGCGCATATATTAGTGACTAAGCCCCAGATACCAGGGCTTGCTACGGAGACAGTTTCCATAGTTCCTCCCTTGACGCACAGCTACGATGTCTGAGTTTCCAGCTGTTGCTACTAGATGCTTTTAACCTGTTTGCTGCCACAATAGTCTTTAGCAACATCTTGCACTCCTAGCAGCAAAGGGTTAATATGCAAAACGGAAGAAAGTGCTTTGTAGAAAAAAAAATTGTCATATGGATATGCAATATTTGTCATATTAAAAAAATGCAGTACTTGAACTATTTATACATATTCTACATTTTGTCAAAATAATGTCTTTATAAGTTGCAGATACATGGAATATCCTAAATACAGGGATTTTGATAGGCAATGGGATTTAACACCATGTCTTTCACTACTTTATCCAGCTGTCATGTTCAGACATACCTCGTTTCACTCGCTTGATGATAGTCTTAATCTATGGAAAACATGCTCGCTTATTCTGACCATGTAATGTTTTATAGGCTGTGCCACAGAATCTCACGCTTTAAAGCCAGGATTGGTGTCCTTATAAATCCCATTTATTCTGTGCCAATGCTGAGCCATCATTAGATTAGCTGCAGACTCCCTGTATTTAAGGCCCGTAATATAGTGCGCGCCTGTGCGAACGCGCGTGCACGTGACGCACACTTTTTGTGTGTATACTGTGAGCGACAGGGTTGGAAGGTACTGTGTGAGTGTGTGTGTGTGTGTGTGTGTGTGTGTGTGTGTGTGTGTGTGTGTGTGTGTGTGTGTGTGTGTGTGTGTGTGTGTATATATAGATTGTGAGTTAATAATGTATTAAATAATATTTTTCAAATAAAAAAACATGTTGAATAAATAAAAATAATTTCTATTTTGCAACTTTGACACACACACACACACACACACACACACATACATTACAGCGCCGGTAGTGGCGTGAAAAGATTATTTTCCCCGTCTTCTCCTCTGTCTGCCGGCTCCACGCTCACTGCCGGGCGCGCCCGGCCCTATTATAGGAAGGCTGACTAACCTCAGCCAATTATAAGTGCCGCGCGCACGACCACTATTTAACAGCCCTAAGGTTACATTTGTATCCTACCACCTCACTGATGTTATTTTAGGCACTTAAGTCATTATTTGTTTATTAACATTCACTTTCACTATTTACCCAATTGATCATTGAACACTCTTTATTAGGTTTGGAACACTATTTAGTGTTGGAACTATTTGATTCACTTATTGTATTTATTTTAGATCACAATTTAGTGCGCGGTACACTCTTTTTTTCACATTACTGTATGTATGTTGATTTCTGTGTTTTAAAAGGTGCAGGTAATGTACCAGGAGGACTTCATTCATGAGGCAATCTCCAGCACGACCTTCAAAATCTCCTTTTGTAATTTAAGATACAGAGGAGAGTGCAATGGTAATCATAGTGACGGAGGCCTGTCCCCTTTTTCAAATGGTAATCATAGTGAGTGAGGCCTGTCCCCTTTTTTAAAATATGCCATTTAGCACACAATTAAAGACATGTTGATGCTCTGATTTATATTTTTAATACAGCCCCACTCGCTTGTATTGCATGCAGTTACAGAGTATGCAAAGTTCCGTTCATATGAGCTAAGGCGATACAAAAGCTTTGGTAGCTAAACAGATGGGAAGTATGGAAATAGCAATGTATTTAATTTATTTGTTAACTTTGCTAGTAAGATAGGAGCCTTCAATGTAATACAATTGGATTGATGGGTTCTCTTTGGCACTGGACATATTAATATAGGGAGATCTAAGGCAGAAATTAGTGTACATTGTCACGTGAATGCAGTGTGTGTTGTGCTAAATAATTCATAGCATCCAAAAAATCCCAGTCTAACAAGTTACAGTTGCTCAGAAATCCCCTTAATACGAGCTTGATGCAGGCACCTGTGAAGGTCAAAAGCGTTCATGGTAAGATAGTCAGGCTAATGGGTTTTTTTTCTGGGAGGGGGAAACACATATTTACAGGTAATTAGTCAGACATGCACAAAATAATTATTGGTTTGTCAGCTGTTGGGTGTATCAAAAGCTACACAGCGTTTTCCGGTCTTTTCCTGGGGTGCTGGTGACTGGAAGGCAATGCATTGCTGTAGAAATGCATTGGGAGCTCTTGTGTCTTTTCCACGTCTACTTCCTGCAGGATCCCATACCCCATGCCAAGTGTGGGGCATGACTGGGTGTTACTAACCTCAGTGCCAAGCCTGGGACAGAAGCCAGGAGCAGCTGTTGTGTCTCAGTGGACACCTCAAGGGCTGTCTTGTTTGAACTAAATACTAATCAAGTTGAACCAGTTGCAAGTCAAATCTTCTGTTCTCCCTTTTCCCCATATGGATGTTTCCTTTCTGAAATATTAGGATTTGCATCCATAGATATTCGTGTTTACCCTACTGTGCTTTGTTTTTACAGCTAGTTGACAGGCACCTAGTAGTAACCGTTTGTTTTTTAGTTGATAAAATGTAGGGCAATAGTAGAATGCATGGGAATTTGAAAGCTGTTCAGTGTCAGCTATCCACTAACCATTGTGTACCATCTGTGGGTTTATAGAAAACTGTTCTCCATAAACTGGTTTTACATGGGACAAATTGCTGTAACACTGCATAGAGAGGGACTGTGCAGTATATAATCTTTATGAACATCTGAATGGAAAAAGCATTACAAAAAACTGTTGAGTTCAACTGCATGTTTAAAGTGGCAGTCTCCCCCAACCTAAACTGGGGGGTCCCCCGGATCTGTGGCCCCCCGTTGTCCAGGGACCCGCGGTTACCGGTAGATAGGGATTTTATTGTTTCGGGGGGAAAAAACATGGTCTATAGCTGCATGAAAAACAAACAACTGCACATATGGTCACAGGTCACCAATAGAAAGAGATGATGCTATGGCTTTCTGTTGACCACTGGAGTGACCAAGGGGGTCCCTTGGGAATTACAGATCAGCTCCAGATCACAACCCCCCTTGGTTCAGGCAACAACTCACTATCCGGGCTGTTTTATTACGTTTTTACTCACAATTCTTAAGTTAATCAGCTGCACTTCTTCTTTTCTTTTTCTCCCATTTTTAGTTCTACGGATATAATTCTTTCAATTTATTTATTTATTCATTTATTTAATCTCCTGAAAAATGTCTGTCACATTGTTCTAGGTGTTCCGGAAGGACCTTATTAGTGCCATGAAGATTCCAGACTCTTACCATGTCAACATGGAGGAATATTACCTCTTCACGGACACGTGGAAGCAGGAGTGGGAGAAGGGTGTCCAGGTACCGGCCAGCCCAGCTACTGTCCCACAGCCTTCTCTTCGGTGAGAGTATATACTACATAATGCTATGTTACACTGTGGTTTACATCCTGTTTTCTGTGTCCTTTATTACAGTCATAACAAAACTACACTAGGCAAAAAGAAAACTGATTAACTAATACAGCTCAACCCCGTTATAGCGTTATCCGCCACAACGTGGATCCGCTTATAACGCTGTGTTAGCGTGGCTCCCATTTAAAAAAAAATTAAAAAATTTTTTTTGGGGGGGGGGGGGGTCAAACTTACAGGATTTGCCATGTCCGACCACACACACACCACACACACACCACACACACACCACACACACACCACACACACACCACACACACCACACACACACCACACACACACACACACACATATATGCCTGCTTGCATCATGAAAATGATGGATTCAGCTCATGGGTATGTTCAGGATGATTGGCAGCAGTGTGGGGGGAAATATGCATTGTGGACGTTTTCACCTGCCATGGGGTTTCTGCAACGCAGGTTGCCTCTGTCTGTTTGGCACGCGATAGCTCCCACAGTCTTCTCTTCTGTTTGCTCTTTACTTCCTAGAAGAGCACGTGCTGTGTTTCTAGCACCATGGGTAAGCTTAATCACACTGTCAGTTTAAAGCAAAGGCTCCAGCCAGAACCCAGCAATTTCCCACTAAACACAATTTCTGCAGAATGTGTTGGTATGCAATTTGAGTCTATTACAGTTTTCCCTATACACAGCTGATGGGCTGCAATATTAATCTCTACCAGATGTTTACAGTTAACTGAAGGTATATATCTTCAAAGACACCGTTCCTGCATCTAATGTGCTTGGTAGTCCTCTTTCTGCCGCCTCAAATGCCACAAATATATATATTTTTTTAAAGCCAAGACTATTTTTCAGAGTTAACATTTTGAACAAACACATTTGTTCCCCCCAGCAATTTGTGAAATGAAATTTGTCTTAGTAATTGGGTTTTTGTTGCAGGAATTGAAACCTTTCATTCAATGTACACTATAATGAGCCATGTGGACACACACACACACGCGCGCACACACACCTACCTGGCATTCCGGCTTCTCCAGACTGCCTGGAGATCCTTTCCCCCCCCCCCCCTCATAGACTCACCAGCTCTCCTGTACTGCACACAGTCCACAGTCTCCTGCACTGCACGGTACGGTGGGGTCTCTGCTGGAGGGGAGGGGGGGGGTCTCTGCCGGTGATGTTCCCTGTACTTTGGGGATCTGGTGACCCCGGAGCTCCTGTCCTCACACTCCGCTTTCCCAGCGCTTCTCTTTGCTGTATATCCGGGCTCGGCAACCAGTTCTCCGGGTCAGGAAACCTTTAGAAGGGCCATAAGCTCATTATATTCTCATTATATTCTCATTTTCGATGTGTTTAAAAGACACTTTAAAATGAGAATATTTGGGCATGTTGCTAGCACGGGTCACACTGCTGCACATCTCTGAGTGTGAAAGAAACTGCACTTTGCTTTTGCTAATGTCACTAGTTGCTTGGGAAGCGGAGTTCGCCGGTTGGAGGCTCCTGCTGTATTTTCTTAATGTGTGTGTGTGGGGGGTTCCTCACTTTGATCTCCCTGCCCTCACGTTGAGATTTTGTGGGGTCCTTGTGCTCTGTTCAAGCTGAGTGAGGCCTTGGGGATCTCTATCCTCTCTGTTTAGGGGGGGGGGGGGCTCTCTCTCTGCCCTATGGTGAGTGATATAAGTCCTGCGTGGGGGTGCTGCTGCGACGCTGGCTTCAGGGAGAACTGGAAGAGTTATCTCAGCTCTCCCCCTCCGGCAGACACGGAACCTCTGATCGCAGCGGCCATTTATTTTTTTATCGCGATCCCACTTATAACGCAGCCTCATTCTGTGGCCCCCGAGCACCGCGTTATAACGGGGTTCAGCTATAATTCCAAAGTATAATTCTAGAACATGTTGTAAATAAAATCCTTATGCTAACATTTCCATCTATGTTAGACTTTTGCGAGAATGTTTGCTCTAATGAAGGTCAAACACTCGTCTTTCAGTTACTTTTGTATTTTGATGTACTAATCAGGGGTTTGGTATACCACTAAGAAGGACAACCCAAATACGTTAAATATGCATAGTCATGGCTTTTAAAAAAAATCTTTTTCTTGCAATGTAAATTTTGCACCATAAGTAGAATTTTGCAGGCGCAAGGCCTGTCTGAGTCCAATGACCGTGGAAGTACCAGTAGACACAATCTGTGGTAATTTAATGGACCTGGGTCTGAAAAGCACCTATAGCAATCTGTGGTCCCTGAAAAACCTACAAATGTATTGTTCAACCTGGAGACTTTTCTAAGACTGTCAGCAGATCAATGCTAACGGGTGGCTCCTTTAGCATCTGCTGACAGTCTTAGACATTAGGTATTTTTAGGTATCTTAGGTATTTTTCAGACCCAGTTCCATTACATTACACACACACACGGACACACAAAAACACACACAATGGACACAGCACAGAAGGGTCTTATAGGAGCAAAAGAGGTATATGAAAAAAGACTGATGAAAAGCCCATAGAAAAACCCCCGGATGTTTTGGTTCACAAATAAAACTTCACTCAGCTTTGGTTTGTGAACCGAAATGTTGGTTTCCCTTCATGAATTATATCATATACACTTCTTTTTCCCCTGTAGGACCCTCATGTGCCATGTCCTTCTCTCTCAACTAATGTTCTGGGTAATGTGTAGATATGTACCACTGTATATTAGATCGTAAGCTCTTCATTGTAGGCTTTCCTATTTTCTTATGTTTTCATTTACATGCTGCTCTTATCACCATTGTTTTGTACTCTTCCCTTCCCCCCCCCCCCACCCCCAACCCCCAGAAGTTTGAGAACCCTAAAGTGAGACCACACCTCATCAATATCATAAACATGGTTGATAGAAGCAGGAGGACAGTGTTGTCAGTTGCAGCTTGGGATGTGCTTCTTTATAGGGAGCTCCAAATGAAGGTGTCCTTATTGTATTGTTTAGCCGTTAGTGATTCCCTGTTTGCCTTGTTCTCAGGGTGATTGCAGAGAAGATGAAGGAGGTGCTATATTCACGACCGCGGAAGTACATCCATTGCTCAAGCCAGGAGCCTTCAGAAACTGGATACATTAATATCCTGGAGTTGGCAGAGACTATGTGCCGATACGACTTAGATGATGTGGACCTGTTCTGGCTGCAGGAATTCAACCTTGAGCTGTCTGACATGGGTAATCTATACAAACAATACAAAGCATAGGCACTGCTCGGCAGCAGTTACCTTACTGACCGATAACTAAACGATTGGTGGTACTTGTTTTTTTTTTTTTCAAACTTATATTTTTATTGAGATTTTTCAAATATAAATGGGGGTGGGGGGAGGGGTACAGAAGGGAAAAAAAGGGGGGGGGACAACCATTTTGTAACAAAATATAAAGAGTCACATTACATCACATACATTGTTTTATAATCCACATATCATATTCGAGTGAAAACAGAAAAAACTTGCGCTCAATGTGGTCTGTGCTGAAAATAGTGACTTAAAAATAAATTAACAATACAACCTGATAGGTGAAGTTTTATGCTGCTGATCAGTGGGAATGGTTCAATTCAACTTTGCGCTGTTCTTTTTCTGTTTCTACATATCATATTCTCCTCACTCCTAAATCCTGGTTTCTATTACAATCATATCCTATCCCACATCTAAAGGTTCCCATACTCTATCAAACTTTCTTGTGGTATGATTCAGAAAGGAGGTGAGTCTCTCCATTAATTGGACATCGCTAGCCCTTCTAATTATCTCTCTTCTGGAGGGCGGACGTGTTTTCTTCCACTCTGCTGCTACAGTGCATCTAGCCGCCGTTAAAATGTGCGTAATCAGTTTGACTGTATAGTGGTTCACATCATCCATGGGTCTAGCCAGAATAATTAAAACTGGGTCTAGCGGTATCCTAATCCCCGTCACCTCTTCTATTAATTTCCGAACTGACCTCCAACATTTCTGCATAACTGGACAGAACCACCAAATATGCGCTAGATGCCCTATCTGCCCACAACCCCTCCAGCATCTATCAGTAGCTTCCGGGAACATTTTCTTTAACCTCTTAGGGGTGTAATACCAACACAGGAACATTTTATAAATATTCTGCTTCGTTACTGTACATATAGAGCAGGCCTGCACAACTTGTAAAGCGAGAAGGGTCGAACTGCTCCAAGGAAAACAGATTCGGGCCGCACGGCTAAAATCATCATCATCATCATCATCATATCTCCCCCAGCACCCCTCATCAATCTCTCCTAGCACCCCTCATCATCCTCATATCTCCCCCAGCACACCTCACCTCACATCACCCCCCTGCACCTAACCTCACCCCCCCCTGCACCTCACCTCACCCCCCCGCACCTCACCTCACCCCCCCTGCACCTCACCCCCCCCTGCACCTCACTCTCTCCCCTACACCTCACTTCACGACGGCAGAGCAGGCAGGACTAGCGCACTCGCAAACAGGAAGTGCCACATGCATACAGCGCGCAGTCCTGAGAGCGGGCTCGCGCGCGAGGAGGGGGGAGAGCGGGCTCGCGCGCGAGGAGGGGGGAGAGCGGGCTCGCGCGCGAGGAGGGGGGAGAGCGGGCTCGCGCGGGGAACAAATGGGAAGCAGACACAAAGGGGGAGCAAGCACAGTTATAGGACTGTTGTACACTTCGAATAGTCATCTTATGTAGATGGATCGATGATTGGAGAGAACAGCAGTGGATTCCGGTTAAATCTTCCAAAGTTCTAGAGAACCACAGCAAAATGATTCAACAAAAGTCTATCAAATGCACAGACAGAATTTGGTCTTTCATCTCCGAGCAACTGCACCCTCAGCCGATCGATCGTCATCTGTGTCGTCGTCCCGAGGTCTTTGTCGTTGACTCTATCTATCCTTGGGGTCAGACCCAACGCTGAGTGGAAAGCTGCTGATTCTTAGGGGTACCGGATCGAGATCTGTCTGCCATCGTGGTTGACTACAAGGCGGAATGGAAAGGCCTATCGGTAGCGAATACCCTTTTCCTGAAGTGCCGTCGTTACTGATCGCAACCCTCTCCTCCTCTCAATTGTCATTCTGGACACTCTGGAAAATCTTGGTGGAGCCATTTTCAAATTCAGTTGAGACACTGTTTCTGCAGCCTTTTTTATCCTTTCCTTGGTTGCATATTGGTGGAGCCTTAGGACCACATCTCTGCTTCTCTTGGGGTCATCAAATCTCGGTCCCAAGGCTCTGCTCTGTCCATTGTAAGATCGCCATCTTGCAGCTGAGGGTCAATTGACGTAAACAATCTTTTAAGATATGGCAGGAGGGCTTCCGTGGACACCGACTCGGAGACATGCCAAATTCGTAAGTTCTGCCTTCGCTCCCTGTTCTCCATGTCGTCCATTCCCTCCCTCATAGCTCTTGTGTCATCATTGAGATGCGGGACCTCATCCTCAGTATTAACCTGATTTTATAGGAAAATGTCCATATTATTTTCAAGGTCCGTAGTTCTTTTAGCTAATAGAGAGACTTCTGTTTTAAATTCCCTTACATCTCTATCCAGAGCTGACTGAAAACGTGCTTGCATTTCTTTAGGCATGTCCTGAAGGTCCTGTTTAGTAATTACTGTGTCTCCCTCAGTCGTAGACAGTTCACTGTCCGAAGCAGCTCCCCCCTCTACCCCCTCACCTGCTGTGGCCCTCTCTGCTTGATTTGTTTGGGTAGCCTTTTTATTGTGGATATGCCCCTCAGAGTCCATACTTTGCCTCTCTCCTTTGTTATTTTCTGTGGGTGCGCGCTCCCGTGTGCCCTGCTCGGCGGTGCCATCTTTGTCTGTTTTCCTCTCTGTTGCCGCTTGCGGCCCGTGGCCGAAGCGGGAGAGATCCGGGTCCCGTCGGACGTCCCGCGGGGCTAAGCGAGGCGGCGATCGGGGCATTTTATATCGATTTCTCGGCTGGGTGCACAGAGCTTCCTTAGCCTGGGTGCACCCGCATTGACGTTCTGCACGCTCCTCCCGGCCATTGGTGGTACTTTTTAACGTTTCAACACTTGATAATGTTAAAAAGTATGGGTAACAGCAAATATCTTTTTTTTGTTAATATAAAACTGGTTTGAGAAGTAAAAATAATAAAGCTACTGGGTAGCAATATTCCAACATATTTTGCCAGTGGAAAGTCTTGTGCTAAATAGAAGCTTTGTTCAAATGAATTTTTCGGCAGTACAAATGCTGACGTTTTGGGGTGCAAGTTAATTTGGCCATACCATGCTAAAAAGAGACTTCGATTGCATTGAAAAAAGATACACTCGCTGAACAAATATTATATGGTACTATGCTAGCAAACACGGGTTACTTTAATTTCCTTTGAAATATTGCTGTTCATTATATTCTGCTGCTATGTTTGGTGGCTATAAAAAAAAAAACAAATACATTTATGGGAAAAAAGAAAATATTAGAATTGACTAAGGGGAGTCTGTAGCATTAAGTGAGGTATGAATATACTGTGCTCCAGTCCTCTGATCAGTTGATTGAACCATTACTACGATTTGACGGTCATGCTTCAAGAATCATTGCTGGTCTTTTACCTTAATGTAGCACTTTTTTTATTATACATTTT
Organism: Ascaphus truei; assembly: GCF_040206685.1. Classification (NCBI taxonomy): domain Eukaryota; kingdom Metazoa; phylum Chordata; class Amphibia; order Anura; family Ascaphidae; genus Ascaphus; species Ascaphus truei. The sequence goes on from NC_134485.1 coordinate 250,173,021, forward strand.
TTAGATGGTTTTGAAGCCGGGGGTATCTGGAGCTGAACCCCATTAATTTCAGCTCTGTGGACCCCTTGCTTCCTGAGATGGATCTTCAAAGGGGGTGTCGGTATCTCCTGACAGTTTAAGGCCGCGCTTATAGTCCTGGCGACGGCGACGCAACATTGTGACGTCGTCCGTCGGCGTTGTAGCAGCGTTTTTTGCTTATTGTGTAGGAGGCAAGAGATGGCGACCGGGGGGCGTGGTCAGGAGCGGTTCACCCTCATTGGCTGAACCGCTCACGTGCCCGCGGCGGTCGCCGAAAAATCAATTTTCATTGACTTTCACCGATCGCGACCAAGCTGTCGCACCTACTATAGGCGCACGCGACAGCGTAAGTAAACTTGTTTTGACGCAATGTCGCCGTCGCTAGGACTACAAGCACGGCCTAAAGCTCCCGCGTCACATGGGTCAATAGGAAGCCGAACCTGATGACGTCATGGATTCCTATTGGCCCACAGGGCCCAGGAACTTTGAAACTCCGCCATTACGTGATCCCTGCAAGCCGAGCGGAGCGGTTACCGGCACCCCCTACGGAGAGAAGTACCTGTGAAATGATAGGGGTTCAACTCCAGAGAACCCCTGCTTCAATCTTGTGTTCATAAAAAGAAAAGAGACATGGTATTTGCGAGTCACACTGAAAGTTTGCTTGATATATTTATAAAGCAAAGGTTTGCATACAAGAGCCCGCTTTATTATAAAGCTTGTTCTCTGTAAAGAGATACACCTGTTCCTTATGGGCAACCAAGTAATTGCTACTGCTAATTCCAATGTTTGAAGGTGCTTGATGTATCACCAAACACAGGGAAGGCGTTACTTGGCTGAGATTTTCTTCTGTTGCATGTTACATGTTGCTATGTTGTGTAAGACAGGCTGCTGGCTGGAGGGTTCTCCAAATGGGCCCCATGCATTCCCTCCCTGTCCTGCTGTCATTATAGGATGCGCTCCTGTTGACGAGAGCACCATGGAGAAAACACTGGAGGTGTTGGAGCGCCAGTGCCACGAGAACATGAATCATGCCATAGAGACAGAGGAGGGCCTGGGTATAGAGTATGACGAGGATGTCATCTGTGATGTGTGCCGCTCCCCGGACAGCGAAGAGGGCAACGACATGGTGTTCTGTGACCGGTGCAACATCTGTGTGCATCAGGTGGGCTGCAAGTCTTAGAGGTGCATGGGGGTCGTCTATCAAACATCCTTAGCTCTCTGCTTAAAATGATATGCTCAATAGGATTCCCCTTCCTACTTCGATACAATGTAATTGGCTCAAAGAACACGGCATTCCAGCAAACAACAAGGTATTACATGTAATACAGATAAAAAGCACAGGTGAGCAACCTAAGCTAATAAGAGGGGCAGAGGTTGCATACTCTCTAGGGCTGGGTGTTCCCCTACACCTTAGTCACAAGCCGCAATGCTGAATTAACATCAGTGGAACAACCTGACCATTTAATTATGGCAGAAACTGCTTTAAATCCACAAAATATATTTTGAAACGGGTTGATGGGGCCACCCACGGGTTGAATCCTTAGAAGCAATGTGTGTAAAATCTTGCTGCATATAGAATATCGCAGGACAATTGTCTTCCTTCCCCAGATATATTACCAGATGGTTCTGTACAGAGACGAGTGAGTGTGGATTGTTGAAATAATTCCATAAACAAAGTGGCTGCACTCTTGAGTAATAGTTACAGCGAAGTGCACAAAGAAGAAATAGGTATAGAAAATCAAAAATTCGGCACACATCTTGATAAAGAAAAAAATATATTTTTTATTCTTAGTGAGATCCATGTGATCCATGTTTTGGGCCCCGTTGAGAGAGAGAAGAGATGAGATGGTAGAAACAGGTCAGGTGGCTGTATACAGGAATATATATATATATATTTATACCGCCACCTGACCTGTCTCCACCGGGATATATATAATGAAAAACGAATAGACGATACAGTTCTGTGGCTAACAAAATGCTTTTATTTGTGTGAGCTTTCGAGATACACTGATCTATTTTTCCGGCGGTGTTACAAATAGCTAGCTGCTATAGTGCAGAATAAATGAGTTCTTCAGTATTAGGTGATACCTTTTTTATTTGGACTAACAATTTATGTCATAGGACAAGCTTTCGGGAGTTCTCCTCTGAGGAAGAGTGGAAAACTCTCGAAAGCTTGTCCTATGACATAAATTGTTAGTCCAAATAAAAAAGGTATCACCTAATACTGAAGAACTCATTTATTCTGATATAAGAAAAGGAAAAGCGCACCCCCTAGTGCATTATCTCCAAAGTAGGAAGATAATATTTATTGGCAATAAAATGGAAGGCAATACACACTTAGCTGCTTGTGGGGTATCATCCTGCCTCTGCGGTCACAGTGAGTCTCGGTGTGGCTGTACTCTCCGTCTGTATGAGCTGGTCCATCAGGCTCTCATAGGTACCTTTTATGTGAACCTTCTATTTGTTAATCTTGTAAGTGTGTATTGCCTTCTATTTTATTGCCAATAAATATTTATCTTCCTACTTTGGAGATAATGCACTAGGGGGTGCGCTTTTCCTTTTCTTTTTCATTTAGTTCTTCCCTGGAAGTGATTCTCCCTGTGGATTCGGCTGCCCCCCAGCATTGGATTTGGCTCTTGAGGAATCTCCCCTGGTATAAGACTGGACTGATTATATATTGGACCTTTTCCTTCTGCTCATTTGATTCATCTGCATTGTGGTACCATTATCTGTTTTAGATCATTGAGGTGCTAGGACATTTATATTGTATATTGCACTGTTTTGTGTCTTTTAGTATATATATATATATATATATATATATATATATATATATATATATATATATATATACACACACTTTTTTTAATTTAAAAAATATATAAATAAAATATTCAAATAAATGTAAATGACATACTTAAATAGGAAGCAAAGAACAGCTCCTTTTACATGGCATTATGATTTGTTTTTCAGCATATTTACATTTTCCCCATAATAGAAACCAAAGCGAAAAATCAAAAAACAACTACAAAACAAATTTAACAAAATATATATTTTAGAACAAAAACACTGTGTCAAGTGTGCCTCTCTATTTCCATATGCTTGTGCTGCAGGAGACAATGACTTGCATAGGGAGCTGACATTGTGATTGAAACAGAATCCTCCTACTTGAAAGGTGCATCATTCCTTCTGGGCCACTTCTTCCCACCACAGTAAATCATTCTAAAAAGACATGGTAGTTGTGATGACATTGAATCGATTTGTGGTAGTTTGTGAGCTTAAAGCATGTGGCCCTAGGGTGCTTCAACTGCAGCCCCCACGCCTCTGGCCGCCCCAGCTGTCCGCTTTCCCCAGTGCAGAGGTAGTGGAGATGTTGCTGGCAGAGCACTTCATTAGCTGCTTAATGCCATGCGCTGATGAATACTGTACTGCTCCTCTCCTGTGCCCAGCATAAAAGACGAGCGCACCAACATTAGACAGCTGACCGGAGAGGGAAGTGCTCATACCAACAGTTGCATTGTCCCTTATGCCTCCGAGATAGATATAGATATATATTATTATTTTCTTTTTTTGGGAGGATTGATGACATTACACAAAGCTAATGTATCTCTCTCCCTCTCTCTCTCTCTCTGGTTTGGAAGGCATGTTACGGCATCCTGAAGGTTCCAGAAGGCAGCTGGTTGTGTCGTACTTGTGTCTTGGGGGTCCATCCACAGTGCATTTTGTGCCCGAAGAGGGGAGGTGCTATGAAAGCCACCAGAACTGGAACCAAGTGGGCCCATGTGAGCTGCGCTCTCTGGATACCAGAGGTAAAATATCTTCTATAATTGGTTAACGGCGCAATCCCAGCTGCTCAGTATATTGTTTTCAAGTACCACTGAGATTCAAGAGACCAGCCATGAATCCCAGTGATACTTAAAAACAATATATACAATTGTAACATATATATATATATATATATATATATATATATTATATATATATATATATATATTATATATATATATTATATATATATATATATATATATATATATATATTATATATATATATATTATATATATATTTATATATATATATTATTATATATATATATTATATATATATATACTATGTGCTTTACGGTGGAGGGTTTTTGCCACTTTTTTTACCCACCATAACTTAACTAAGTGTGGTGGAACCTAGCCAAAGCTTCATATTGCAGAGCCAGTATAACCAACCTCACACTGATGACTCATTAAGGTCGAAACAGCTGTCTGTGGGTGGGTTTACTGGCTCTGCTTCTTAACCCAGACTGTGCTCAAAAGCTGTGAAATGCAGCAAGCATAAGCTTATAGGGGCCCATGTGATATGGTTTTGAAGCAAAAGGTGGCACTGTGGGCTCATTTGCATGTCATTTCCTAGAATCCCTTGCTGCAGTGAAAGTGCTGTGTGCTGGGTGATAATGGTGAAAGGTGGGGTTGCAGACCTGTCTAAGACATGCAAATGAGCATACGGTAATATTTCCATTTGTTATATCCTTTACGGTGGAGCGTTTTTGCCACTTTTTTTATTTACCGTCTCTAAAAAAAAAAAAAACAAGTTAACTGCTGGAGTACCTCTGATAGACCATGTTGGAAAGTATGTCTGTGTTCCACCCCTTGCCTCTCATTGGTAAAATCAGAAAGTAGAATGTATATGGCTTAGTGTTCTGTCACGGGAGACAAGGCTTTTACACCTTTTATACCGGGATCATAACACTGAGCAAAACAAGATGGTAAAACAAATGATTACGTATTCACTTATAATGGGCTACACACAGTAAAACCCAACATACATCAGAACGACACACTTACTGGGGGTCTGGGGCAAAGAACTAGCCTTTCCTGGTTGAAATAAGCAAAGAGGATGACAAGTTGTATTTTTTTTTTTAAATTACAACTTGTCATCCTTTCCTTCCTTATTAACCCCTATTTTTGGCAATCCGGATTTTCTTCCAGGATGTACCCCTAAAGACTTCATACAAATTAAAGAAGCCAACATCAAATCAGTGATAGATTTGGTGGAGAAAGGGGTGATCTTGTCATTTCAACAAATGCAACAGAAATACCACCCCCATTACTTTCCATTATTTAGTTTTCAGATCAGACACTTCTTAGTAGAAATTTCTCAAAAAAACTACATTCCCAGAATTAACAAAATTTGCAAAACTGTGTAGAAAAGGAGTATTCCAGAGAGGTCTGATCTCGGAAATTTATACGGGAATAGCGCTGTCAACGGGAGCCGTCAACCATAGTTACGTGATAAAATGGGCTGAAGACCTCAATATGGAAATAGATAAAGATGTCTGGGAATCGTCCGGGAGGATGTCTGGGAATCGGCAGCCAAAACATCAATTTGCACTATGATAAAAGAAAATATATATAAAATTTTATTTCAATGGTACTTAACCCCGAGTTGGCTGAGCCAGATCTCCCCAGGTATGTCTGACCTTTGTTGGAGGGGGTGCGGCCTGAGAGGGGATCTGGTCCATATTTGGTGGTCTTGTCCTCAAATACAAACATTCTGGAATATGATCAGAGTGATGATCCAGGACCACACTGGAGTATTGGTACAGATGAACCCGCTGTCATTGTTGTTGGCCAAGCCTATAGAGGAGCTACCGAATTCACAGAGGAAAATGGCCTCATTCATCCTCACTGCAGCCCGATGCTCAATAGCAGTGAAGTGGAAAATAATGAAAGCACCTTCAAAACAAATGGTAATCCATAGAATTAATGAGATCAGACTCATGGAACATCTCTCAGCCACCCTCAACCAAAAGATAGACCAGTTTAACAAGATCTGGGAGACATAGCCCAAGATCTGGGGGACATAAAAACTAAAATTAAAATTAAATAAAAGGGAAAAAAAAGGAGACACCTTTCGACGGACCAGGATGCGGGCGGGAGGATGGGATGAGTCCCCACTCCCCTACTATCCTTTTTTTTTTTTTTTTTTTTTCTCCCCTCTCTCTTCTTCCCCTCTCCTCTGTCCTTTCTTTCTTCCTTTCTTTTTATAATATCATCCATGTTTAATTTAATCGAGGAAAAATACGCAAATCACAAGAACAAATTGAATAGGAGAAAATGGCACAAATAAGTTCTAACCTTTTTTTTCGTTTGAAAAATATTTTGATCTAATATCACTGTATGTTTCCAGATGTTTGAAAAAGAAAAATGTTAAAAGTGGCATTTACTGTGCTGTAGTATAGATCATTTCATATAACTCTTTTGTTGTTTTCACCAAAATAATAAAAACATTTAAAAAAAAAAAGTACTTGTTTGAACGAACCATGTGCCAAACAGCATTGCAAGACGTGATTTGGTTCTGCTGTGCAATTCCGTGTAATAACATCAATGGTCTCATAAACTCCAGTGGGGAAAAAAAAAAATAAATAAAAATTAAATAAAAAGAAATAAGCAAAGAAACAAAGTTTTTAGTTCACCGGGACTTGGCCCAAAATGTCCTGGAACTCAAATCGGCATGAAGTTCCTGACGCCACCGCTCTCTTTCTTCTGGAGGTGCTGAAATCCCTTGACCGGAAGTTAGTCACAAACGTCCTGGAACTGAATTCGGCTTGCAATCCTAGCCGCGACCGCTAAGTTCAATTCTCAGAACTTCGCCCCAAAAAGTGTGACGTAGAACATTTCCTGCCTTGAAATTTCTTAAGCTGGTTTGCTGCTATTTCTCCAAGAGCATATTTTGGTCATTTCAAATTTGCCGCTGCTGTTCTGGCACTTAGAATCTGATCTCCGGATTGGCTGATGGTTTCTTATAGTATTTCAGAGTTCATTCATGAAATACTACAGCCAATCAGGCTGATGCCAGTCTTCTGAATCCGTATTCTTGTAATCCAAGGGGACCATATCGGCCGGAAGAGAATGGAGATAAAAACAAGTCTTCTGAAGCCGGGCAAGCGGATACTCTGCATCAGCCAAGGGCATGCGCCAACCTGGCACCTCAGCCACCTGTTATGCAGAAGCCAACCGCTGGTTTAGGCTTCTCACAGTCTGGGAAGGCAAATGGTAGACCGAGGACTGGCCATTCATCCCAGGATGTGGGCGCTCAGCCTAAACCTCCTACCCAAATGCTCTTCACACCTCTGGCATCCTCCGTGGCTTTCATGTCCGATGTCTCGGTAGACACAGTGGCACCAAGCTGGTAACCCAGTGACTCACCCAGAACATCGGTCTGGAAAGACCCGGCTCATAAAACTGTGTACAAGCATATATGTACTTCAAACACACTGTTTAATAAAACCATACATTTATATACTTTTCCTAAGTCTTATGGTTATGGGGAATAGAATAAGAAGTTGCACTTTATTCCTACTAGCCATATTCCCCACACACTATACTGGACTTTGACTATAAAAACCCTCCCAACCTTATGTATGGTTGGAGCACCCCCAGAACCCACATACAGGTTCTGGGTGACCTAGGCATTAACTGGGCATCCCCTCTTTAACTAGGGACCCCTTTACCGTTCCAGGCACACCACACATCCCTATGCCCCATTTTACTTTCTGGTCTGTGCTGAAGCTGAGAATCCTAGCGGTGAGTCGTGCAAGCGTTTTCAAGAGGAGATTTTGCTGGAGCAATGTGTCTCAATGTATCCGAGAATCCGACCTGATTCCCGGGTACATTTTTTCGGGTCTACCGCAACTCTGGAAGCCCACTACCTAGACACATTCTGACAAGACCTTCTCCGTAACCCCTAACCCCCCCCCCCCCCCCCCCCCTGAAACTCATAGCCCAGCAATCTCTGCTTGCTGGCACTCCTGGAAATGTAAAAACACATTCTTTGTCGCATAATTTCATACAATACATTTACAATCACTGGGCTCAAGAGCTGACACTCCCAAACCCCAATACATGGATCATGTGTAACCAAGCGGGCTTAACCCTTTATTAGTGAGCCTGGTTACCCCCTTACCGTCACATTTTCCACTGTGGACTCCTGAACGTGCTCCTCTGTCTACTTTGGAGAGGAGCACACACCAAAAAAGCTGGTATCAGGCTGGTCTCTCTATCTTGTAAAGAATGCTATGTTCTGTAAACATATTCCCCCAAATTACACATTGTGAAAGGGGAGTATATGTCCTGCTTTTTAAGTCCACAAATCAAATTCCACTTTAAAACCTGTTCGTACTGCTTTTGTAACTTTTCACTGTTTCCTAATTGACCCTGGAGCCTAGCCACATCATGGGGTTAATTCTCCATAATAATGAGCTTCCCTTTGCTCTCTGTGTACAGGTGAGCATCGCCTGCCCTGAGAGGATGGAGCCAATTACAAAGATTTCTCACATTCCTCCAAGTCGGTGGGCGTTAGTCTGCAGCCTCTGCAAGCTGAAGACGGGGGCCTCTATACAGGTACGTATATCGTATTCTGCACATCATATTTATTGGGCAGGTAAGAACCTCCCCCTGTTTACAGTCATTTGTCTTGATGCTTTCTGCTTCACCGCCCTCTGCTTCTACTCCTATGAAGTTAGTAGAGACATCCTGCTGATTATTTCTTCCCAACATAGCCGCCATGGCTGGGTGGCATTGTTAACTTTATTCTGATTGATATATATCTGCCAGTGTAGACCAAGCATCTCAAGTGAATAGGCCATATGGTGTCCTCTGGCATAGCACCGCTTATTAAGTATTGCCCAAGGTATTATACCATAACACTGAGATTTATACATAGTGTATGTGGGTGTACCTGTCAATGATTTTCCTTCTATGTATAGTGGAGTATCACCCCTAATCTCAGCGTGAGCACCTTCTATGGGTGATAAAACATGTAAAGAAATGTGCCCTTTACCTAGAAATTGGTTTACTCTTCTAACACCAAAGAGGCTAACTTGTACTCTCTCTCAATTTGTCCTCTGCTCTGTCTCCTCATGGTTTTGGCCTGGTGTGTTGGCTTCTTCTCCCTGTTCAGTGCTCTGTGAAAAGCTGCATCACAGCCTTCCACGTCACCTGCGCCTTTGAGCACAGCCTGGAGATGAAGACCATACTAGATGAGGGGGACGAGGTCAAGTTCAAGTCCTACTGCTTGAAGCACAGCAAGAACAAGCACGGTCCCACGCCACAGCCAGAGGAGCCTCACAAAAGCCATGTCGACACCAGACCAACGGAAAGTGAGAAAACCAGCCTACGAGCCCAGAAGCTGAAGGAACTGGAGGAGGACTTCTACACCTTGGTGAAGGTGGAGGATGTGGCGGCAGAACTGGGCCTGCCCAAGATCACTGTGGACTTAATTTACTCCTTCTGGAAGCTGAAGCGGAAAAGCAATTTCAACAAACCGCTGCTGCCCCCTAAAGAGGATGAGCAGAACGGTCTGGTGCAGCCCAAGGAGGACAGCATTCACACCCGAATGAGGATGTTCATGCACCTTAGGCAAGACTTAGAGAGGGTAAGTGCCTGTGCAGGAGTCAAGGTGTCGCTGGGCACAGAATAACCTAGAGCATCTTGTCAAAAACATGTAGTATCTGATCGGAAGCGCTAAACTCAAACCAGATAATATGAAATGCAGTCTCGGGGTCTCTCAGAGTGCTCTTTTATCATAGTATTGTATTTTTAATACATATTAATAGGCCGTTCTTGTTTCTTTAAGAAGGGGTTTTGTGGGGGTGTTTTTTTCTTTTCAAAACTGTATTCCAGAAGAGGGTACTTGGGACAAAAAAACTTGACTAAAACCAGAGAGCCTTCAGGGGTAAAATAAAAAGCCACACATCTCTAAATCTTTATTGTAAAATGTGTACTCTTTACATTGCCAAGATTTTAGTTAACCTTACTCAGAGGTCAGTTTTTGTTTTCATATTGTTTGTCTCCTGAAATGACATTGTTGTGGGGCTGGAGCCCCTGCTATCATGTTTTATTCAATTGTACGTGGTAAACAATTGGTTTATCTACCCTCAGAGACTGCAGGACAAGGACTTTTTTTAAAACATAGTTAGTTTTGCTTTTGGGATTGAAGAAGACGACATTGCCGCCTGTAAGATTTTGTTCAGCAGAAGTGTTTTATTTTGCTTCCAATACTTTTGTTTTGCTACCCATTTCATTTTAGCTTATGTTCTATCGCCTTCAGTTTTAGTTTAGAATTCATTTTATATACGCATGAAAGGGGAAAGTTGCACGTTTATATAGATGCCTCAGATGATACACTGCTTAAATAGCTTTTGGCGTGAAAACTTAACACGTAGTGTCTGTAATGTTCACCAGTGTAGAACCTTTAACATACACAAGGAGGAAAATATAGATGGCTATGCTCGAAGATACCTGAAGTTAAAGTACATCTATCTATGTTTTCATACTGAGGCCATATACTGAGGCCACTGTATATTGAAGGACAAACCTTTCTGTGTCCAAATCATCAGGAATCATTTAAAAAATATAAGGTGGACCCATGAGACACCAGAAATAAAAAAAACTAGCACAACAGATTAATTGTATATTTTTATAATTGCCGTACATCTGTGTACTCTTTTCGAAGGCCTGTCCTTCAACATTGGTAGTATAGTGTTCACTTAGGTGACTATTACAGGGGAAGGAAGCAGAGCCATGAAGCCTGTAAATAGGAAAGCATAATTGCCAATTCCTTTCATTTGGTAACGACACGACGCCACCGGTGGAAATGTACGTCTCTGGTGGTTTCAGAAGTGCTTACCTTACACAATCTATTTTTACATACTTTGCGGTACACTATACAACAATGTGTGTTTCTATTTGGGTGTAACTACAATGTGCTCACACAAGACTGGGAAGTTGGAGTTTTGCAATAGATTCTGCATTCAATCTGCACATCATATGATATGATGCACTTCCTTCCCCCGTTCTCAACCAAGAAATTAAAGTGACAATCCAAGCCGGGACGGTTTATTTTTCCATTGTGTGTGTTTTTTTTTTTTTTTTTTTACTTGGGTTTGAAGCAGGGGGTCTCCGGAATGGACCTCCATTAATTTCAGCTCCGGCGACCCACTGCTGCCGGAGATACTCGCCTCTGTAGGGGGTGCCAGTAGCCGCTCCGGCTTGCTAGCAGGTTTCATGGAATAACCGCGTTTCAAAGCTCCAGCGTCCTGCGGGCCAATAGGAAGCTGTGACGTCATCCGGTGCAGCTTCTTATGGACCCACATTACACGGGAGCTTTAAACTTTGCCAAGATACCGCCACACCCTACGGAGGTGCAGTGGCGAGAAAAAAATTGTGAGCCCCTTAGGATTTTCACATATTTCTAACCTAAACTGTTATTAGATCTTAATCTAAGTCCTAATAATAGATAAAGATAACCTGATCAAACACATGACACAAAAACATGATACTTTTTCAACATTTATTTATCCACAAATGATTTAACGTTCAGTATCCATGTGTGAAAAATTATGTAAACCTTTTAGATTTAGTACCTGGGGGCGCCCCTTTGAGCAGTAATGACTTCAACTAAGCGTTTCCTGTAACTGCTGGTCAGTCTCTCACATCGGTTTTGAGGAATGTTGGCCCATTCCTCCTTACAGAACTGCTTCAACTCTGTGACATTTGAGGGCTTCCTTGCATGGACAGCTCACTTCCAGTCCTGCCACAACATTTCAATGGGGTTTAGGTCCAGACTTTGACTAGGCCATTCTAAAAAGTGGAAATTCTTTTGTAGATCAGGAAAAAAATGGACTGATAAGTCCCAGGACTGGTGTGACAGGGTACTAACAAAGGTATTTTGTGTGTATGTATGTATGTATGTATGTGTGTGTGTGTGTGTGGATATGGATATAGATATAGATAGCACTCTAAGTGGGAAAAGAAAAAGGGCAAAAAAATTATCTTTCCAGTTGTGGTGCTTGCAGTGCAGCCGGGATCATCATCCACCAGCAAATATAAACGACAGAAATCCAAAAAAGATCTGCAGCACTCGCCAAATGTACGTCAATAGCAAAAATGTTTAATAGAACAAATCAAGCATCAGGGGGAATAACAGAAAAATGGAGCGACGTTTCGGACCTCACGGTAGGGGCTTGAGAAAGGACCGTGATGTCCGAAACGTCGCTCCATTTTTCTGTTATTACCCCTGATGCTTTATTTGTTCTATTAAACATTTTTGCTATTGACGTACATTTGGTGAGTGCTGCGGATCTTTAATATATATATATATATATCTCCCATGCATAGAGCCAGGCATAACCAATTTAGTAGATGCCACACCAGGGGCTATTATACTCCAAGTGGGATTTATGGTTATTGGGGGAAGAGATAGCCTATGAAGCCACTCTAGCCTGTTCACTATCACACTTATGGGAGGTACTACTTAGAGTGTGAGACATGTTGATAGTAGATCACAGTAAAACATGGAACATAACGCCACAATTGGATAGTACTCACTGGATAGTTGATCTTCTGGGCACCAGGACGTGCATCCAGCAGTAGAAATGATAGTAATGTAGTCCAAAGGTGGAAAAACGGTGCACAGCGTGGAAAGAAAAAAATGGACTAAAGCACATCAAGGCTCTATAGCGTCTACTCTATACCCATTCACCTTGATGTTCCCCATGTATTCCCCCAATAAATAGTTTTTTAACTTTATACCTTGATGTGCTGTGCTCCATTTTTTCCTTCCCACGCTGTACACCGTTTTTCCACCTTTGGACTACATTACTTTTGTAGATCTGTATGTATGTTTAGGATTATTGTCTTGCTGCATGACCCACTTTTGCTTTAGTTTCAGCTCACGGACGAATGGCCTGACATTCTCCTAGAATCTTTTGATACAATGCAGAATTCATGGTTGTGTCAATGATGGCAAGCAGTCAATGTCCTGAAGCAGCAAAGCAGCCCCAAACCATCACACTCCCTCCACCATGCTTGACGGTTGGGATGAGGTTCTTCTGTTCGAACGCAGTGTTTGTTTTTTGCCAAACACAACGTTTCTCATTGAGGCCAAAAAGTTCTACCTTTGACTCATCTGTCCAGAGAACATTGTTGTAGAAGTCTTGTGGATCATCTGTATGTGCTCTTTGGCGAACTTCAGATGGGCAGCAATGTTCTTTTTAGAGAGCAGTGGTTTCCTCCTGGCTATCCTTCCATGAACACCATTCTAGTTTAGTCTTTTTCTGATAGTTTCCATGATCACTCACATTAGCAAAGGCGAGAGTGGCCTGCAGATCCTTGGATGTTACTCTGGGGTTCTTTGTGACTTCCTGGATTATTTGCCGGTTTGTTCTTGGAGAGATTTTGGTAGGGCGACCGCTCTAGGGTAGATTGATTGTGATCTTGAACTTTCTCCATTTGTAGACTATCTGACTGGATTGATGGAGCTCCAAATCCGTAGAAATAGTTTTTTAACCCTTTCTAGACTGATAAGCATCAGTAATTGCTTTTCTGAGGTCCTCAGAGATTTTTGATTGTGACATGACGTGTTTCTACACACCTGTATGCTGAAGACCAAACTCACAACGTTTCTGATCTTTATATAGGGTGGGGCCTCCCAAATTCACCCCTGAAGATCTTCCTAATTATTTAAACACCTGATTCTAATTATCCCCTTTAATTTAGCTGATAAAACCAGTTTTTCATTTGCTTTTTCTCACTGACTCTTAATTACTCATTGGTTGTCTAATTCATACGTTATATTGTTTCAGAAGACATGGAACTGGTTAATATAAACCCTATTTTGGAAAAGACTGGTTTTGATTCAAGAAGGTTATCATGGAAAAACGATGGAATTTCTGTAATTATCATTGGGGTTAACAAACTTTTTCTTGTCACTGTATGTATCTCGGTAAGCAGGGAGTCCCTGGTGCTGAAATTAATGGGGTTCGGTTCCGGAGACGCCCTGCTTCAAACCTATGTACAAAAAAAACAACCCCCGCTTGGATTGCTCCCTTAAGACTTGTAGTGGAAGTAAAAATCTCTGTGACTGTTTCAGACGAGCTGACAAGCGTGCAGTAGAGAGGGTCACTAGAATTATATTAAGGCATCCCATAAGTCACTAGTTCTCAAACCTTTCCTCGGGACCCAGAGCCAGACCAGGATTTGGGATCAACCAATGTCCTTATTCATATGAAAACTGGGAGTACTCAACTGCAAATGCATTGGTGATTCCTTAAATGTGGTGTTACCGGTGGTCCGTGGGAAGAGGTTTTGAGAACCCCTTAATTTATTTATTTATACACAGATAATACTTATTTGGTTTTTGAAACAGGATTCCTTTAATACTTTTATCACTTGGGGAAAAAAGTTTTATTTATTTTATTTAGAAAATATTTTACCAGGAAGTAATACATTGAGAGTTACCTCTCGTTTTCAAGTATGTCCTGGGCACAGAGAAAAACAAATAATACATGGTTACAAGTACAGTTACATAAATGAACAAGGTATACATTATATACAAGACATTGCATGCACAGTTAAAGAAAATATATATTATGAGCGTATGAAACAGTTACAGACTAGGTTAAAATGTGAGACAGCCTTAGATTTGAAAGAACTTAAACTGGTGGTGGATGTGAGAGTCTCTGGTAGGTTGTTCCAGTTTTGGGGTGCACGGTAAGAGAAGGAGGAGCGGCCGGATACTTTGTTGAGCCTTGGGACCATGAACAGTCTTCTGGAGTCTGATCTCAGGTGATAAGTGCTGCATGTGGTAAGGGTGAGGAGCTTGTTCAGATAGCTGGGTAGCTTGCCCATAAAGAATTTAAAGGCAAGACAGGAAAGGTGAACTTTGCGCCTAGACTCTAGTGATGACCAATCTAGTTCTTTGAGCATTTCGCAGTGATGTGTGTTGTAGTTGCATTGGAGAACAAAACGACAAATTGAATTGTAGAGGGTGTCAAGTTTGCTAAGGTGGGTTTGAGGTGCCGAGCCATATACTATGTCTCCATAGTCAATAATTGGCATTAGCAGCTGCTGTGCAATACGCTTTCTGACCAGGAGACTTAGGGAGGATTTGTTCCTGTAAAGTACCCCTAGTTTGGCATAGGTCTTGGTTGTCAGGGTATCAATGTGCATCCCGAATGTTAAGTGGGAGTCAAACCATAAGCCCAGGTATTTAAAACTAGTGACAGGTGTTAGGGTTGTGTTAGCATTGGTTCTAATCAGGAGCTCAGTCACTGGAAGCTTTACAAATTTAGTCTTGGTCCCAAATACCATTGTTACAGTCTTGTCAGTGTTTAAAAACAGTTTGTTTTGGGAAATCCAGTTTTCGAGTCTCAAAAAGTCAGACTGAAGTATGTGTTGAAGGTCAGAGAGGCTATGGCTGTGTGCATATAGGATTGTGTCATCTGCATACATGTGTATTGAGGCTTCCTTACAAGCTGTGGGAAGATCATTAATGAACACTGAGAAGAGTAGGGGCCCCAGAACAGAGCCTTGCGGGACACCACAGGTGATATCCAGGGGGTTGGAGTTAGAGCCTGAGATGGACACATGTTGGGATCTTCCTGATAGGTAGGACTGAAACCAGTTTAAAGCATGTTTCCCTATTCCAGAGCTCTGGAGTTTGTTAAGCAGGATAACATGATCAACTGTGTCAAAAGCCTTTGCAAAATCTAGGAATACTGCACCAGTGAGTTGTCCCCGTTCCATTCCACACTGGATTTCATTGCAAACTTTTAGCAGGGTAGTTACGGTGGAGTGTTTGGGACGAAACCCAGACTGGAATTGGCTAGGGAAATTTGTCTTGGTGTAGAAATCGCTTAATTGGGAGTGGACACATTTTTCCATAACTTTGGATAGAATTGGGAGAAGTGAGATTGGCCTGTAGTTTGAGACAGTGTTTTTGTCCCCACTTTTGAAGATTGGGACAACTCTGGCAGTTTTCCAGGTCTTAGGGATATGGCCTGCAGACAGGATAGAGTTGACTATGGACGCAATTGGTTTGGCAATGGCTGGGGCACCAAGTCGTAGGAACCTAGATTGTAGTAAGTCGGGTCCACATTGGCTGCTTAGTTTTAGTTTGAGGAGCGCTTGTGTAATCTCCTCTTCAGATACTGGGCTAAATTGAAAATTGTGGGCAGTGTTGGGAGGGGGTGGGACTGTAGGGATACTCCCAGGATGAGATTCATGTTTGGGGTTTGTGCTGCGTTTCGCTAATAAGTTAGTGGCACACCCCACAAAGTAATCTGCATTTGCAATGTCAGTGGGGTTTGTCAGAGTAATATCCCCCTTAGTGATATTACTTGGTTGTTGATGGTTAGAAGGCTGGAATATGTTGTTGATAACCTTCCAGAAGTTAGCTGGGTTTGATGTATTTTGGTGGAGATTGTCAGAGTAATATTGTGCTTTTGCGTGCCTTGTTTGCCTTGTGCACATGTTCCGCATGCATCTGTAGTGATTGAGATCCTTGGTAGTGCCAGTTACTTTGTAGCTTTTCCACAAGGCATCCCTGAACTGGTTGAGTGCTATAAGGTCAGGTGTAACCCATGGAAGGTGGGCCCCCCGTACCCTTATTTTGCGTAGTGGAGCATGGGTATCGCAGAGTTTTAAGAACTCGGATTAGAAATAGTTGGTTGAATTATATAAACTGTCAGTGTTGCTTTAAAATGTACGTTTTGTATAAGTCACATTAAATGGTGAAAATGATCTGTCTTCCCCTTTTGCATTCTTTGAAGTAACAGAGACTACAGGTTCATATAATTGAATTGAGTATTTGAAACCTGTTGATGTTACATGAAACTCTCTGCTCTTGTTTTTTTGTGTGTCCCAGGTAAGGAATCTGTGCTACATGGTGAACAGGCGAGAGAAACTGAAACTGTCCCATAGCAAAGTCCATGAGCAGATCTTCAACTTGCAAGTTCAGCTGGTCAATCAGGAGATGGCAGCAGGTAATACATATATTTACACGAGGTCAACAGGTTAATGTGTAGCATGAGAGATATGGGGCACTTTTAAATAGTGAGGAACTGCCAAGGGTGCACAGTACTTACAGTACACAGGCTGCAGCAAAACCGTTATATGCAAATTATACCTGCACTTGCTTGTAACTGAAATAAAGAAAGTATTTTATTATCAACATATCAGTCTCACAACATAGACATATTGACAGTTGTCATGTATAGTGTCTTAGATCACAGGGGCGCAAGAATTTCTATGGGGGGCGCAGTGGTTATTGAGGTCCCACACCCTTCCCCAAGGCATTTCAATTTAATGCCGGGGGAGGCGTGAGGCCTCTGTAACTCCCTTAGCTGGGCTTATAGTGACGGTGACAGTGACACGACGTTGCGTCAAAACAAATGCATTGCCGCCGTCGCGTGCGCTTATAGTAAGCGCGGAGCGACGGCTTAGTCGTGATCGCTGGAAGTCATCTCAATTTGATTTTCCCAGCGACCGCAGCCTGATATCACCGGCACTATAAGCGTAGCCTTACCGGCTCTGCCGGCTCTTCTGTGACGCGTCAATTGATCCTGTGGGGTCACATGACGTCACATGGCCCGCGTGGTCACGTGACGCCGGGTTCTTGGAGAGAGGGGGGTCGCCAATGCTGTGGCTGCCAGGCAGGGGGGCGCAGCTCAGGAAGTTTGCGCACCCCTGTCTTAGATGCCTATATAATGTATGGGACCTCTCTAAATTAGCCTTGCATGTTTGTATGCTTCATCTGCAAAGATAAGACACGTTAACATACACACCAATGTGCACACCTATACACTAACAACCACAACTTTATTAATGACCTTGAGGTTGGCATAGGGAGCAAAATCCCTTAAGGTGGGAGGAAAGGAGATTTCACCAGCAACAAAGGAAAGGGTTCTTTACAGTAAGGTCAGTTAAAATATGGAATTCATTACCCATGGAGACTGATGGCAGATACAATAGATTTGTTCAAAAAAAGGTTGGACATCTTTTTAGAAAGGAAAGGTATACAGGGATATACCAAATAAGTAAACACGGGAAGGATGTTGATCCAAGGAGAAATCTGATTGCCATTATTTAGAGTCAGGAAGGAATTTATTTTTCCCCTTATGAGATATCATTAAATGATATGTCACTGGGGAGTTTTGTTTGCCTTCCTCTGGATCAATATACTGCAAGTACAAATATAGGATAAAGTATCTGCCGTCTAAATTTAGCTTAGGTTGAACTTTATGGACATATGTCTTTTTTCCAACCTCATCTGCAAAATAAACACACACATGCCTACACACACACACATACATACCCACACACACACACATACATAAACACACACACACACACATACATACCTACACACACACACATACCTACATATATACATAGATGACAGACACAGAAATGTCAGTCAACAATCTGCTCTCTGAGTACACGCCCAACAATGCTTTCGCGTAGTACTACACAAGACATTTGTAACGCTTGAGCTCACCACGAACAAGGCGGGACCCCGGTACTGAGGTGGGAAAGTACAAGACTGCGCACCCACAGCAGTGCAGGCACGCCTGGAGAGTGGATAGTCAGCGTAGCCGGGTCTGGGTTGGAGAGATCGGGTTAGTTGAGATACTTGCCGGAGTCATGGGGTGGAGCCAGTGGCATGGTCAGTGTCCATTGTGCTGTGGTCTGGGGTTGGAGCCGGGAGAGTGGTCGTATATCCGAAAGCCGTGGTCAGGGATGGAGAGGTGCGGGTAGTCAGAGGCAAGCCGGGGTCTTTATCCAGAGAGGGTCCAATTGTCAAGGCGGGGTCGTTATCAAGAGAGGGTCCTAAAGTCAAGCCAGGTCGGTGCACAAGAAAGCAGCAGAGAAAAACACAGGAACAAGGCGCAAGGCACAGCAAACGCAGGAACACAAGGCTACACAGGCTATGCTCAGCAAGGTGAAAGTCTTTTAAAGTCAACAGGAACCAATAGCAAGGGAGGCGGTGCGGCCTCTGCGGAGGCTCGGATAGACTGCAAGAGACAAGTGGGCAATTAGGAATACTTGCCACGCAACTGGGGAGCGGTGCCCGGCGTCACTTGAGAGCGCCGCGCGTGACAGACGCGCAACGCCACCGGGGGGCGGAGACAAGCTCCGTGGCACGAAGTGAAGAGCTGGGGGTGCACGCGCGCTCTGTAACCAGAGCGGGGAGGCACACTGCAGCAGGTAAGGAGGGAACACGCCGCAGGGGACGTGTTCCCTGATTCCTTACAACATTGGGGGGCGTGATCGTGGAAAGCAGACAAGTGACTGACCACTTTGAAACTGAGGGGGGTGCAAGTGCGCGCTCTGTCCCCTGAGGTATATTTTCACTCCATGGGGAAAAATCTAGCACAGTCTCTGCATCTATGTCTATGTTTTGAGACTAAAACTTTGCTTTTAAAATATTTCCGTTATTTAAGTTGCATATGGAGGTTATTGTATAGGACATAGTTAGCAGACATGACATGCAACCAGTCTCATCAGTTCAAGTATTTGCAATATACGAGTATTATACCATTCTTTTGCATTTATTCTGTAGATAGGTTTTGTAAAATTATCTGTCAGCCCTTTTTCAGTGTGATACTTAAATTAGGATGTTGATGCGGGATTACAAAAAGTCTAACCTAATGTGTCTCCCTGGCTGTGCTCAACCTGTCATTTCTAAACTTAGCTTTACAGCCCTTGTAGTCACCAGCATCACTGACTGGTGGTAAACCAACTTCAACTCAAGTAGGGCGCAGAATGATGTCACTGACCATTATGTATTTCTTCATCTGAATTACAGTGCTTCTTCTAATTATGTGCCCTATATTGTTCCATGTGCACTCCAATTATTGACCAATGCTAATCTGGCCATTTCTTCCATCACTACATTCCTAGAATGAGCTGCCAGTGAACCCTGCACTGCACAATGTACATGCACAGTGAGGTTCTGCTGCCCCATACAACCTAGACTCTGTGTACATTGATTTATTTAGGGTCACACTCTGCCACTTTTTACGACGACAGTCGGTTCATGAGCTATGTGTTTAGATTTTATAACTGTGTTTCTGCTTCTATGGGTTGATTGATTGTTACTGTGCTCTGTGCTAAAAGTATAATGATAATCCATCCTCTGTAAGGCAAGGCCAGGTGGTCAAATGGGACTGCAGTAGTGAATGTGAATTGGCACCCACACAGAGAATGCTCTGTGCCACTGCAGGTTTGGCTAGAATATGAGGTGTAATGAAAATCAGTTGAAATTCTAAACACGAGTGCTGCTGCTGAGTATTTTGATCAGGGAAATACTGTATGTGGTTAAAACTCTATATTTATCATCCTCTCAGCCATGCATCATCCTCTCCGCCATGCATTTTTGTCTAGTACAAATTTTCTCCTATACTCCAATTTATTTGGAGTTAAACGTTGGTCGTTTTTACTTATTTTGTCCTACCAGATGTTCTTTTGAAAGTAGACTGTCATTTTGATTAAAAGATGAAGGTTATTAACAATTCTTATCAGCAGGTTAAAAGGCAAGAGGGGAAAAAAAAGGATATTTTCCCTATTGTCCTTCCATGACTGTGCATGACCTTGGGGGTTTGAGCCACTTCAAGCTGGAGGTAGGACACAGGTCAGCTGATAAAGGTGCTGCTTGTCTAATACTACTACCTCAGTTGTCTGTGTCCTAGCAGCCAAGAGGGGGACCTATCTATTTTACAGGTTTTGTTTTTGAATGTTATTAGGCTGCTATTGCGCTACCCGCAGGGTACTCATTGATGGGCCGCTTTGGGACGACTTGTCCCCTACTCAGACATTGGTACTCCCCTAAAGGCTGTCCTGGTGCCTGCGGGAGTATGGTATACACACCGGTTTTCTGAAGCATAGCGGGGATGCAGCGCTCCCAAGAACCAGGAGGCATCAG
Source organism: Ascaphus truei (assembly GCF_040206685.1). Lineage (NCBI taxonomy): Eukaryota > Metazoa > Chordata > Amphibia > Anura > Ascaphidae > Ascaphus > Ascaphus truei. The sequence goes on from NC_134485.1 coordinate 250,193,793, forward strand.
GATACGGGGGGGGGGGGAAACGGCGTATTAGCAGGATTCCCACATGTCCACGTAGATTCTATTGAAATGACCCCGCCTGGTGAGGTGATCCCCCATTGGCGATGTGTACGCAAGCTGATGGTAATCCACAAACACAGGAAATAGCCCCGGACACTCAATGGGTGACAGAAATGCCAATCTATGGTGCGTGGTTCTGTTTGGAGGCACTCCCTGGGAAGGAACCTTTATATACAATCGACTTACCATGTAGTGCTTTCGGTTGTGTGCATGATAGATCGGGATCTCTTGTGGCGTTCACGTCTTTCTGTTTTTCCTGCCTCCCGCTCTGGAATTAAGGCTAAATCGTTAACTGAAAATTCATCCACAAGACCCAAAGTATTTTCTGCAACACCTAAGCATATTCATTGCCTGAACTGCGATGATAAATGGCCTCCTGGCTCCTCTGTTGAGCTATGTTGAATGTGCATTCGGAAAGTTGCTGTGGGAGATGCACCCTCTAGCATGGCTGGGTTTTTTTGGTTGTTTTTTTTTTTAACGTGGTTGAGTCCTTGCTGGTAGGATCAGGTTATGTCTGCCAGGAATGAAACTTTCAAACTGTCTACAAAAAGGCCCAGACAAGATCAGTCAAGATTAGACTCTGACTTTCCTGGCAGGGGCTCTGATGAAGATGGCACTTAGGCATCTGAGAGTTTTTATCGGTCATCCTCAAACAATGGAGGAATAGTAAAGTTTTAATAGTGAAGGAATTAACAAATGAATTAAGGATACTTTTTCTACTCTCCATATACAGTAGAAGAGGATAAAGAAGAACTTAACACATTAGAATGACTTATTCTGGGGCATAAAGAACAGATCACGGTCCATGAATTAATTAGTGAATTCATTAACAATGAATGGAAGAATCCTGATAGGAAAAAAACAGTATTCTTGAGGTTTGAGACGATGTATCCATTTAAAGCTGAAGATGTGGATGTGTGGGAATCGCTGCCTATAGTGTATGCGACTGTAGCCAAACTGACCCTACCCCACTGGGAGATGCCCCATCTTCTAGGGATCCGATAGATTAGAGAGTTGAAAGCCTCCTCAAGAAATCATTTAAACTGCATAACAGACCAAAGTTTGCAACAGCTTGTTTAGCGTCTACCATAAAGATTGTTTTTTTAAAGACATCACGAAGCAATTGAATCAGGTACTTGCAGACAGAAAATAGTAAATGATTGTGATATTCTCAGAAGCATTACATAGTCTTGGGGATGCTTCATTTGACACAGAGTGTTCTCCGGGTCATCAGCACTACTAGTAGCAGCTCGACAGGCCCCATGGCTAAAGGGCTAAACATTTTCCATAGGGTCTAGACAGCAGCAGGAGCAAGATTATCTTCGTCCCAAGAAAACTAACTACTCGGACAGCTGATTTTTTCCCTTCAAGGAGAAAAGACCCAAACGATATACGATCAATCGGTACTTAAAAGTCTCAGAAGGATATGCCATAGAATTTCAACAACAGTCAAGAAGGAGGAGGTTTCTACCGTCCAGAAAGCCAAATAATGTAGAACCATTGTCAGCTGTTCAAGACTGCATCCAGAAATTCCTGCAGGGCAAAGTGATCGTAGAAATACCCCAAAATCATCAGATATGGGGATTCTACTCCAAGCTCTTTATGGTTTGAAAGAAGGAACGTTTTATCCGTCATTTCATCTGAAGGACCCCAATGGCTATATTCAAACAACTCCCTTCAAAAAGGAATAAATCAAATCAGTCATCAGTGTCCTAGAAGAGGGAGATTTTCTAGCAGAAATACATTTTAAAGACTCAGATCTTCTTGTACCCATTCATCTGTCATATCAGAAGTACCTATGTTTCTTTATCCTCAGGCATCACTATCAATGTTAGCTACTTCCTTTTGGTTTATCAACAGCCCTTGTGTGTTTTCACCAAGATTTTTTCTGTTTTGATAGCCCATCTAAGACCAAAAACAATTGTTGTAGTTCCCTGTTTGGATGACTGGTTGGTCAAAGCAGGTTCAAAGAAAGAAGTGTTGCAACACACAAACCAAACAATCAAGATCTCACAAGAACATGGCGGGATCCTGAATTTCAAGTAAACCAACTTGGTCCCACAACAGACTAAGATTTCTCGGGTATGATTTTCGACACTCCCCACACGTATTCCTACTTTCAGAAAAGATAGACAAGATAATACAATTCTCAAACCAGATACATCAGTTATCAACGGTGATTGCAAGGCAATGTACATCTCTACTAGGTTTAATGGTTTCAACTATATAGGTGGTACCATGGGTTCTTTCCATTAGCGACAATTTCAGAACGATTTCGGAGTGTGGAACAAGGGTCTTTGGAATCCCAAACAAGTCAAGTACCTTACTCATATGGTGAACACTTCTAAAACAAAACCTCTAAAAAGGAATTGTCACTTCTTCACATACAGTGGAATGTAATTACGACAAATGCCAGTTTTATGAGTTTGGGGGGAGAAGTGAAATAACTCCAGATACATGGAATCACAAGTAGTCGGCCACGCTATCAAAAAATAATTAGAATTTAGAGTAGTTTTCAAAGCAGTTAACCCATTTTTCACATCAAATTTCAGGAACATAATTAAGAATTCAATTCTATAAGTCTACACCAGTAAAATATCAATCATCAAGGAGGCACCGAATCTACAATCCACAAAAGAAATCTCCAAGTGTTGAAAATGGGCACAGCAAAAAAATATTCCAGCAATTTCAGTAATATATATTTTCAGGGAGAGGGGGGAGAATGTTACAGCAGATTACATTTTGAGCAAATACAAAATTGGGGTCAACCACCAGTGTGGCTTAGAGTTTCCACAACAAGATACAGCTCTTCTGCTTCAGAAACCGAGATCCAAAAACAGCATTTGTGGACGTCCTAGCAATACTTCTCACTGATATGCATTTTTCCACCTTTTCCACAGATTCAAAGGGTAATGAAAAGAACGAGACGGGAGAGGGTTAAAGGGTACACCCAAAAGAATTCCTATTTGCACCCCCCTATACTAATAAATGGCTAGGAAGAATTCAATCCCTGGGTAAAACCCATACACCATTTAGTGAAATATAGTTAAAATACGTTTTAATTAACAGTTATGCAAAGACTAATACAAATATTAAAAGAAATGGAGTGGGTACAGGGAGTAGAGTGAGCTATTTGATCCTGTATTGGCTGCTGTAAGAGCACAGCTAACAAATATGTAAATCGCTATTGATGCGTCATAACAATCCTATGTATAAAACCTCTCACCAGGCACTGAGTCTCTCGTGCTAAGTGAGGTGTGTAAATGTCTCAGTCATAAACAGGACTTGTAACACACCCAACCTATGTATATAAAAGGCTATCCCTGAAGAAGTAGCGTTGCTATGAAACGCGTTGGATAGAATATATGTTTTTATAAAGTCAATTTGGTGATTTTTTTACCCGATACTTGTATTCCTGTGGGATATCTCGATCATTGGAGTGTTTACCTTTAAGTGCCGATAAATTCTCACTTACGGCCATCCGCACTTTGCGGCCGTCGTAAAATCATTACGGGACACATGGACTAACAGTCAAACAGCTCAACAGAGGCTGGAACCTCTTTGATTTCCACCAGTGCCTGCATTGGCAAGCAGCCAGACGGAGGGGTGACCTGGAGAACGAGCAAACCAGTGTATACAGTTGGGGTCTTATACTCCACATGACCGTTTTGACTCCTAGAGGCGGTCATTTAATGTTCACACATTTCTACACCTCCACATACCTACTGGCTGACAGTGAGCCCATTCTATCAGAATAATGAGAGGGGATTCCATATAATGTATGGATACCCAGACATTTACCCTATGCACCACTACTAGTAGGGGGTAACCTCTATCTGTACCCCGCAGGATCTTTATTAATATCCATGGCATAATGCTTTCGTTACTATATGAGGTCAATATGATACTCATTATTGCCCCTTATATTGCAAACAGCAAGAGGGACGCATGTGATACACTCACCTTATATGTAGATCATCACTGGCACACAAAGTGTTAACTTCGGCCTAAACCGTAGCCAGGATTCATCTGCGCGATTCCCCTCCCGTGGTGTTGATTGGCCCGCTCGCAAAGCCACTCCTCCGGTCGATTTACATAAAGCACCAGCGAAGTGGCTTTCTTTTCACTCCTCCTTACCTTGACAAAGCGCCGGGGGCGCGAAACGATCGTCGGTGATTTTATGACGTCTTTTTCGTGACGTCATCAGAGAGCGCGGGGCATGGAGTTATGCCAGGTTGTATACTGCCGAATTAGGGCTGCAGCATTGTATGAGAGTTTTGCATTGTAGATTCGCCTTGCTGACACTATACTTTGTGCACTAATGATAGATTGTATCTTTATTAGAGGCTAAAGTGTCGGGACCCTACTTGGGGGGAGCTTGATACAGCATTTGATACTTTAAGCAAAGATCTACAGTATCCCCCTCAAAAAGGATGCAGTAATGGTGTGCCTTTGTGTACCCACGGATTCTGGCAGATATATGCTTTGACATCTTATGTATTGCAGCGTAAACTCCCCTAGGGAGGGACATCACGTGATAGCCTTTTATATACATAGGTTGGGCGTGTTACAAGTCCTGTTTATGACTGAGACATTTACACACCTCACTTAGCATGAGAGACTCAGTGCCTGGTGAGAGGGTTTATACATAGGATTGTTATGACGCATCAATAGCGATTTACATATTTGTTAGCTGTGCTCTTACAGCAACCAATACAGGATCAAATAGCTCACTCTACTCCCTGTACCCACTCCCTGTTTCTTTTAATATTAGTCTTTGCATAACTGTTAATTAAAACGTATTTTAACTATATTTCACTACATGGTGTATGGGTTTTACCCAGGGATTGAATTCTTCCTAGCCATTTATTAGTATAGGGGAGTGCAAATAGGAATTCTTTTGGGTTACCCTTTAACCCTCTCCCGTCTCGCTATATGTACTTGGTTCCCGTATGCACCCCTTATCTACACGTATATATTATTTCTGTACATTTGGAGAGCGGCAACACCCTTTGTTTCATGGTAATCAAAAGAATCAATTTGGAGAAAGCACATGTGATCTTAGTGGCTCCTGCATGGCCCAGGAGAACTTGGTATACAGAGTTGAATTTTTTTTTTATCTATAGACCATCCATGGCATCCTTCAATAAATTTGAATTTGCTCTCTCAAGGTCCTGTTACACACCCAAACCTAATTGTCGCTTACGGTTTTGAGATTGAAAGAAAAATATTGAACAAGATGGGTTTTTTCTCCAAGGTAATGCAGTCTCAAAAACCAGTAACTTCCAAAATATACATGTAGCAATTGTCATTATCCTGAATTTCTTAAAGCAAGAATTTGAGAAGAGCTTCCATCAAAATTCACAAAAATTTCAAGTGCTAGCGCTCTCAGTCCTCTTAAGTGAGCCAGTTGCAACAAATCAACATATCCAAGCATTTTTTAAAGCAGTTTGGAGAATGAGCCCAAGTATTAGGGACACATGGGATCTCAACCTGGTTCTGTAAGCCCCAAAATGATCTATTTTTGAACCATTATTCTCTGTATTCATGAAGCTAAAGGAGCCAAGAGCATTATCCTACTTTATTATACATCAAAACAAGATAGTGTTAAGAACAATCTCTACACTTCTATCAAGACATCGTGGTTCCATCATTCTTCCCAAATCTTAAGAAATAACTTAAAAGAAAGTCTACATTTTGGATGTTATAAGAGCATTAAAGATTTATGTGGAAAGAACAAGTCAAATAAGGAAGTCACGAGCCCCTTCAACAAGAACAATGCCGATGTCCTGGGCAGAGAAACAACATGCAACTTAAGAGCACTTATGTAAAGCAGCCATTGCGCCATGTGTTTACCAGACCATACAAATTGGATGTACAGTATAGGAATCAAAGAGGATCAGAAGATTCCCCAAATTCTGCATCCAAATTCTGCATTGGATGGATAGTAGGGCTGTAATAGTCCCTCAGAGGTATTCAGTTAGGCGGTCTAGATGACACTATATACTCCCATCTGGAGTTTGTAGTAGACTCACAAGGGTGTAATGTAATATATATACACGCTACTTATGCGCATTGGCACTGATCCTTTGCCAAAATATATACCGGTGTATATATACACCCAGGAGACTACTTGCTCACCACACCACTATGAGGATTTTAATATTTCCTATTGTATACTTAATTTCATTGTGTACTAATATTTGGATGTAATAAATTTTTTATTATTTTTGGTTTTAGAATTGCTGATCTAGTGGTCATCTAGACCTCCCAACAGAATACCTATCTGAGGAACTATTACAGCCCTGCTGTCCATCCTATACTGTATGTATTGAGTGCAGAATTTGGGGAATCCTCTGATCCTCTTTGGATCAAACCTAGATAGCTTTGCAACTATCCCTGCATGCACCTTACATTCAATTTCTGCCCTACTATATTTAGGATAACAATAGGTGAGCGGCTCGATCTCTCTTTTTATATGTATAAGAACCAGCAGATACAAGATTTCTGCTAATGCTTTATTTAATGAGTATTTTGAGGAAAAATTCTCCAAACGGTCATTAAATAACATTCTCCGACCCTGTTTTCTTTGGGACTGCTTTAGGACGTCCACATCGTCATGCATGGTCATGGAGCGATGCTAGTGAAACGGGAACATTTTCTTACCGATAATTTCATTTCTCGTAGTCCCTCCGTGACAGTGCATGTGTTGTCACTGTTCCTATTGTAATCCTTTTTCCCCCTGTTTCTTCATTTCTTCTCTCCTGTTTTTATTCTAAAAACTTGGCTGAAAAGATGGCCTAAAATCCCATTGTCATGCACAGTCATGGAAACACTAAGAGAAATTAAATTATCGGTAAGAAAACATATAGTTTAAGGTCATTCTAGCAACCTGTGTTTCCATGTGTCCTTTTTTATAACACTATTTGACAGAATCCTAAAACATGCTCCTTATTTTATGTGCTTTGTTTCTGTTTTCCTTTTAGGACAACCCTTATCAAGTGCACTGGAAAATACACTGTTTTACCCTCCTCCCAGAATCACGTTGAAGTTGAAAATGCCAAAAAGCACATTGGGGGACTGCAAAAACAGCTTTGTGAAAACTGCAAACAGATCCCGTCCCCCTGACCATAACAGCAGCTCTCATCATGGTCTGAGCAGAGAGCCCCACAAAGAGTCTTCTGAGATCATAGCCAAACACTACTCAAGGTACCCCTCTGAACACCGGAGTAATGGCTTGCTGAGAGGAGTCGCCCATTCACGCAAGGAGATCCAGAGCCCAGGGTGCCAGCAAACTTCAAGGTTTCATGCATCAGGGGAACCCTTGTCATTACAAGCTGTCCTTCACGGGCAGTCTTCAAATGGCAGTGGGAAGGTGCAGCATGAACACCTGAGGTTGGCAAAGTCTAATGGTGTGCTGAGCTCTGGCGGGGGCAAAACTCAGAGGGACAGCTCCAGTCAGACTTCACACGAGCAGGAGTCTCTAATCACAGCTCACTTGGCTAGTCAGAGCAGCTTCAGGAAATCCACCATGGAGCATTTCAGCAGGTCCTTCAAAGAGGCAACCAACAACCTGGTGAGGACCACAGAAGATCTCCGTAGCTGTGAAAAGCCGCAGAGGAGGCAGTCTGCGAAAGAGCGTCTGTGGAGCAAACAGGCGCTCGATTGTCAGACATCTGGGACTCCATACCAGGACAATGATGGCTACTGCCCTGACCTTGAGTTAAGTGACTCTGAGGCAGAAAGTGATGAGAACAAGGACCACATGCGGCTAAGGAGGAGCAGTTTGAGCCGAGAGAGCCCCAATAGAGACTCAAGTAGAGACAGTCGCAGCAGGAGCAAAAAGAATATGGTTCCTCACAGTTCAGTGCAAAGGTGATAAAAAAAAACCTGTGCACCACCCCATACTTTGTCTTTGTGCTAGCGCATATCTAAATGCCAAACGGGGTACAGTGAAACCCTGAAGTAAATGCAGTGAAACATGTGAGATGTAGTAATGGATGGGAGCTCAGGAAGGGGTTAGCTAAAGATTGGCTGTGATTGGGTGCTTGTCCAAGGATGTGTATGAATCTGTGGGTTCTTAATTCATCATAAACACAGTGATGCACAGCCTAGCCTGACTACTAGGCAGTTGAGAGAGATCCTTTTATTTAATATTATTTTATATTTTTTTGTGCAGGATGTTATGGCGATTCTACATAGGTGAATGGGCAATATAATTCTTTGCACAGGAATCTTAAAATGCCATTGTACGTTGTACCTCAGAGGGATGATTGAAGTGCACCCCCTTGCAGCCTGCAGTATGTAGATGTATGTTTGACTACTAAACGGAGTGGAATTCCTCATTCAGTCACATAGATTATTTTTTAACACCCCTCTGATTGCGTGATGTAATGTTGCAGTATTGCCAAACACGTTGACCTTCTTATACTCCTAGTTCACTGACTCCATGGATAAAGCATTGCTTTGGTCTGTAAATATTCGGCATTCACTACTTTGCTTCTTGACACCGATGTACAGAAATTGCTTATAGTGGAATGCACTTGTAAATATATTACCCAATGAAGTACCAGGTGCCAGTTTGTGAATACGGTTTATAAAGATGAGTAGTACGAGTAAATACTTTATCAGCAATCATGTGATGCACTGCCACCTTCAAAAGGAAAGTTTAACACATGAGAGGGAACATAAGGGACCCACTTAATCACTTATTTTTATGGCCCGAATTGCCACCAGTACCTTGCAGAAAATTGCATTGCTGGAGCCGCAACACAATACCATACACTACAACATACTTGTTATTTTTTTGTTTAATCAAGCTTCCATGAATATGGGGCCTAATTATTTCCAGGTTTAGTTGTCATATGCCTTTCTTATAATTAAAGCACTTGAGTTAGTCGAACTACAAATTATATGAAATTACAAAAAACTGCTCCTTGTTTTTTCTCAGACATTTTATCCCCTGATATTGTTTTGTTTTCCATTTTGCTGCTCCTATTTGCTGTGTTGTCAAACTGTTCAAACCGCTGTTTTCAAAAAGCATAAAACGCCATACACTTAACATCTAACACAGTCTAGCATGGGTACACGGCTTTGCACGTGGGTACACGGCTTTGTGTGTTACTGCACGTGGGTACACGACTTTGTGTGTTAAGGAGCGTGGGTACACGGCTGTGTGTGTTACGGAGTGTGGGTACACGGCTGTGTATGTTACGGAGCGTGGGTACATGGCTGTGTGTGTGTTACGGAGCGTGGGTACATGGCTGTGTGTGTTACTAACTGAGAAGCCAGGTCAGTGCACTGTAAGGAGGAATGGCCTGTGTACCATTACCCTGGTCAATGTGCAAACATGCATGAAAAATATGTTTTATGAACAACCTGCTGTACTGTTCATATACAGCACATCATTCATCACATAAAATGAAAAAAATTGTCCTCTGGAAACAATGTCAACACCACTTTGTCCAAAAGTCTCTAAATAAAGATTCCTGTTTAGCTATAGCAAAAATATATATATATATTTATATGTAGACCGTAGATTAATGTGCTCACACGGAAATACAAACCAAAAAGTCTGTTCATTGGTGACATTTGGATAGCTCTGATGTGTTTTACTCTTGGCTAAATTCAAAAGAACCAACATATGTATGCAGAGAAGGGCTTTTTGGCATTGAGAGATATTCATGTCATCTTGTCACCACACCAATCCTGGATATCCTAGCCGTGTTTTTTATTTTGTTTGTTTCTGAAAGGAAATCTCAATTTGGTCTAACATGACCACTTAATACCTTCTCTAGTACAGCTTGTTGGACCACTGACTGGTCATTTGTATTACTTTAATCATTCTCGTCAAGTGGACACTGGGTGAAAAGGCAGGTTGTCATTTAATGGCAATCAGGAGGTAAACTATTTAAAAGTTTATCCAAAATCCACTGTTTCCCCCCATAAAGCAGCCTGTTTTCCTGTATTTATTCCCATGATTTGCTTCTGAGGTCTCCGCACGGTCTACATTTCTCTTGCGTGTGGCTGTGGTCTATTGGATTATCTTGTGGCTCCTATGCACTGTAGAGGTGGAATTGGAGCACTGGGATCACAATTCCAGCTGTACTGTAGGTGGCCCTTAGGACGACCCATCAGGTTGTAATACCAGTAATGAATGATGAGCTGTATCATGAGAATCAGAGGTCATCCGTTTGCTGGAAGATAATTGACTCTACATGCTCTTGTCTTTTATAACTCTATTGACCTATTTATTTGCCTGACCTATTAGTCATTGGCTTGATGGTTACAAAGACACAGTCTCACCATGTAGTTTGAAGGCAACTCTCTCAGGCGCTTGACCATTCTGGATTGGATAGTAGTTAATTAAGGGAGTGGTACCTCTACAAATAAAACAGATGTAATCTTCAGATCTCCTGTTGGGACATAGTTTTAATATATGTAATGATAATGCAGCTTTGGCTGTGGAATGAAGGAGCCCAGTTTGATGTACAAAATATAAGCCACAATCCTGTAATTGCCTAATTTCCATTAATTGGTGGTGAAATGTTTTTTAAAGTATTATCTTTTAACTTTTGTTTGTTAAATCTTTTTTGTGTTATTCCTTTTTTTTACATATATAAATATGTATATATTCAATTTTCAAAGATGGACTGAGCTTTTTTCTGATGTCCCCATTTTACAAGTACTTTTTTCATTAAATTATGTAATGGCTAACCGGATATTGTGTCTGTCTTTTTCTGTATTCAGCATGGTTTTATCCCTTATTATTTCACATCGACTTTCTCTTCAGTGCTCGTCTTTGTACATTATTCATGCACAGTAATTAAAACCCCCTTTCTTACAATGTTTAGTACTAAAGAATCTCTTTATGCCTCCAGCACTGGGTGTTGATAACTATCATACCTTCTCGCTACATATAACTCCGCCTAAAACAGGCTCAGTGATATTTTACTCAATCTAAAATGGGCTAATGTGACGATGGCCTTAATGTGGGTGCCAAGCTTTAGCACAACCCAACTCCCATTCTAATGAATAGGAGTGTAATGTGTTAAAGCTTGGCATCCGTTAGTGAATATGGGTCTAAGAGATCTAATAAAAGTTCAAATAGAACCAAAAAGAGCTCCTACAGCTCCATTCCACATACCAAAAAGAGCTCCTACAGCTCCATTCCACATACCAAAAAGAGCTCCTACAGCTCCATTCCACATACCATTTTATTTTTTACCTAAGTTGCAAAGTTAAACATTGCATGCAATCCAAGTGGCACTTTGATCTTTGATCAGAAAATTCCTATTTCTACAAAAAATAAATCCACTACCTTTTATAGGCTCTACTGGTGCAGTAATACATAAGCCAGGTCCCAGCAGTTAATAAACTATACATTTTCCAATGACCTGTGTAAATGAAATGGCTTGTATACAATCAAAAACGAACTTCTTTATTATAAAAGGCTGTCAAGCAGATAGAGCAAAATAACTGAAGTATGCCATGCCCGCCACAGTCTGACTTCAATGGGAATGTTCATTTGAAAAAGCCTGCTTTTGGTCAATATTGAATAACACTTTGAGTGATCTTGCACGGTAGTAACCAATATAACTGGATAGCCAGGAGGGAAGAGAGAGAGGGGAGGGGTAGACATGGATCCTGGCTCCAAAAACTAGAATTTCACTCATTTATTTGTAAATGTTGATTGTTACATTAGAAGATAATGTAACCCAGTGGTGCGCAAACTGGGGGGCGCTCCATATTTTCGGGGGGGGGAGCGTGGCAGTTATATAGGTCCTGCGCTCTCCCCCCAGGCATTTAAATTGACCGCACGAGGCCTCTATAATACACTTCCCTTCCAGCGCCGCGTCGTTCTGGTAGCCCGGTGTCAAATGACGCCGCGGGGTCACGTGATGTCATGTCACCATGGCGACGTGATGTCGCATGAGCCAGCGCGTCATTTGTCATGATGTCGCATGACCCAGCGCGGAGGTGGGGGGGCACGAGACGCCGAGGAGAACAGGCAGGGGGGCACACGGGGGAAAGTTTGTGAACACCTGGTGTAACCTTTACTTACAGCTCAGGCTGAGTTACGGTAAGTAACAAAGAAACACAAACAACTCCTGTTTTGCTGCTTGGAATGAACATGCTGCACTGTATAGTTATATTGAAGTTGCAATCCAAGGCGGCAATTTAAAGAAAAAGTTTTTGTTAAATATAGAATTGAAGCAGGGGGTCTCCGGAGCTGAACCCCACTCATTTCAGCTCCGGGGACACCCTAATTCCGGCGATAATTACCTGTGAAGTAGGTGCCGGTAGCTGCTCGGCTCAGCAAGCAGGACTTTCGGGTTTGAAGCTCCCGTGTCACATGGGCCAATAGGAAGCCGGGATGATGACGTCATGGTTTCCTATTGGCCCGCAGGCTGGGAAATATCTGTACAGCAGCCATATTGTGAACCCTGGAAGCCGAGGAGAGTGGCACCTAATTCACAGGTTGGTATCTCGGGAAGTAGGGGGTCCCCGGAGCTGAAATGAACGGGTTTCAGCTCCGGGGACCCCCTGCTTCAACCCTATATTTAAATAAATCCGCCGCCGTGGATTTCCTCTTTAAGCGTTCATAGAAACTTCCATCTGCTTAAAGTTTCTTTTTAAAGAGAAGTTCCCTAACTTAAGACCATTGCTAAGCATATGAGGCTGAAACTGCCTTGTGACCCATGGTACTAATGTATGCATGTATAATTTTATTTATGTAGCACCACAGTGTACGCAGCGCTTTACAAAATGTGCAATGTAAGGTAAAGGAAGTGCAAACAAGGCAACACGTGCGACAGGTAAATGAGAACATAAGGCAAAGGAGGCTCCGCCCTGAAGAGCTTACAATCTAAGTGCTATGTTGGAAGGCTCCCGGACACAGTAGGAGTAGAAATGGGCGAAACTTTCTCAAATCCGAATCCACGGCGGATTGTCGAGTTCTTCTCAGCTGTGGATTGCCATGGACCAGTCTCAAAAAGGCCGTTTGTTTTCTATCATTGAAAATCCGCATGACGGATTACGAATCAGTCAGGGGGAGAGGTCATGAATATAGAACAACATAGAATGAAATAAAAACAGAAAGGTATTTAATCAGTTAAGTTATATGCAGACACGCAATGCTAGCATCAAGATGATTAATACAATTATTAGTAATTGTTCTTTATTTATTTATTTATAAAATATTTTACCAGGAAGTAATACATTGAGCGTTACCTCTCGTTTTCAAGTATGTCCTGGGCACAGAGTTAGGACAAATAATACATGGTTACAAATACAGTTACATAAATGAACAGGGAATACATTATATACAAGACATTGCATGCACAGTTAAAGAAAATATATATTATGGGCGTATGAAACAGTTACAGACCAGATTAAAATGTGAGACAGTCTTAGATTTGAAAGAACTTAAACTGGTGGTGGATGTGAGAGTCTCTGGTAGGTTGTTCCAGTTTTGGGGTGCACGGTAAGAGAAGGAGGAGCGGCCGGATACTTTGTTGAGCCTTGGGACCATGAACAGTCTTTTGGAGTCTGATCTCAGGTGATAAGTGCTGCATGTGGTAGGGGTGAGGAGCTTGTTCAGATAGCTGGGTAGCTTGCCCATAAAGAATTTAAAGGCAAGACAGGAAAGGTGAACTTTGCGCCTAGACTCTAGTGATGACCAATCTAGTTCTTTGAGCATTTCGCAGTGATGTGTGTTGTAGTTGCATTGGAGAACAAAACGACAAATTGAATTGTAGAGGGTGTCAAGTTTGCAAAGGTGGGTTTGAGGTGCCGAGCCATATACTATGTCTCCATAGTCAATAATTGGCATTAGCATCTGCTGTGCGATACGCTTTCTGACCAGGAGACTTAGGGAGGATTTGTTCCTGTAAAGTACCCCTAGTTTGGCATAGGTCTTGGTTGTCAGGGTAGCAATGTGCATCCCGAATGTTAAGTGGGAGTCAAACCATAAGCCCAGGTATTTAAAACTAGTGACGGGTTAGGGTGGTGTTAGCGTTGGTTCTAATCTGGAGCTCAGTCGCTGGAAGCTTTAAAAATTTAGTCTTGGTCCCAAATACCATTGTTACAGTCTTGTCAGTGTTTAAAAACAGTTTGTTTTGGGAAATCCAGTTTTCGAGTCTCAAAAAGTCAGGCTGAAGTATGTGTTCAAGGTCAGAGAGGCTATGGCTGTGTGCATATAGGGTTGTGTCATCTGCATACATGTGTATTGAGGCTTCCTTACAAGCTGTGGGCAGATCATTAATGAACACTGAGAAGAGCAGGGGCCCCAGAACAGAGCCTTGCGGGACACCACAGGTGATATCCAGGGGGTTGGAGTTAGAGCCTGAGATGGACACATGTTGGGATCTTCCTGATAGGTAGGACAGAAACCAGTTTAAAGCATGCTTCCCTAGTCCAGAGCTCTGGAGTTTGTTAAGCAGGATAGCATGATCAACTGTATCAAAAGCCTTTGCAAAATCTAGGAATACTGCACCAGTGAGTTGTCCCCGTTCCTTTCCACACTGGATTTCATTGCAAACTTTTAGCAGGGTAGTTACGGTGGAGTGTTTGGGACGAAAGCCAGATTTGAATTGGCTAGGGAAATTTGTCTTGGTGTAGTAGTCGCCTAATTGGGAGTGGGCACATTTTTCCATGACTTTGGATAGAATTGGGAGAAGTGAGATTGGTCTGTAGTTTGAGACAGTGTTTTTGTCCCCACTTTTGAAGATTGGGACATCTCTGGCAGTTTTCCAGGTCTTAGGGATATGGCCTGCAGACAGAATAGAGTTGACTATGGAAGCAATTGGTTTGGCAATGGCTGGGGCACCAAGTCATAGGAACCTAGATTGTAGTAAGTCAGGTCCACAATGGCTGCTTAGTTTTAGTTTGAGGAGCGCTTGTGTAATCTCCTCTTCAGATACTGGGCCAAATTTTAAATTGTGTGCAGTGTTGGGAGGGGGTGGGGCTTTGTGGGCACTCCCAGGATGAGATTCAGGTTTGTGGTTTGGGCTGTGTTTTGCTAATAAGTTAGTGGCACACCCCACAAAGTAATCATTGAATGCATTTGCAATGTCAGTGGGGTTTGTCAGAGTAATATCCCACTTAGTGATATTACTTGGTTGTTGATGGTTAGGAGGCTGGAATATATTGTTGATAACCTTCCAGAAATTAGCTGGGTTTGATGTATTTTGGTGGAGATTGTCAGAGTAATATTGTGCTTTTGCGTGCCTTCTTTGCCTTGTGCACATGTTCCGCAGGCATCTGTAGTTATTGAGTTCCTTGGTAGTGCCAGTTACTTTGTAGCTTTTCCACAAGGTATCCCTGAGCTGGTAGAGTGCAATAAGGTCAGATGTAACCCATGGAAGATGGGCCCCCCTTACCCTTATTTTGCGTAGTGGAGCATGGGTATCGCAGAGTTTTAAGAACTCGGATTGGAAATAGTCGAGTGCAGAATCAGGGTCGGGAATTAAATCGATTCTGTGCCATGGGCAGTTGGTAAAGCCATCCAGAAACTGTTGTGGGTTAAAGTTTTTAAATGTTCTAGTGAGGAGAACTTTAGGGCTTGAATGGGGCGTTTTAATTTTCCTTACACAGTACACTATTGCATGGTCACTGAAAATGTTAGGAAGGATGCCAGAGGATTGGATTCTGCTGGGGTTTGAGGAGAGAATCCAGTCTAGCATATGAATCTCACATGTTCATATATTCTTTCTTTTTCTTGTAGTACGTTCAATATACTTGTTGCAGGGGCGCCATATTGCATAAATTACCTATGTACTATTAAAGTTAATAAACCCCACAATATCCTGTTAGATCATCATTCCAGAAAATGTTTAATTTGTTTACCAGACTTGCAGATACAATATTGTACATACGTTATGTAACTTTTTTTTCAGATGCTAACAAACCCTTAGTGATTTTTTTTGTGTGTGGCTATAGTGACCAGATAATCACCTATCTCCTCGCCCTCGAAGACCAATGGCGAAACGTACGTATACACACAGATTCACAAACTCATTTTCCCACACACCATATTTTCTCTCCATGTACCAATCAAATAAGCTTTATTGGCATGACGGAAAAACATTTCAGTATTTTACACAGTGAAGAAAAAAGGTGCAAGCGCAAATAACACTACTTAAACGTGAGAATTACTAAATAAACATAATTTGCTGTGAGTGTTGATAAACAAAAAATTAATACTGTCCTTAATAGAAAGTGCAGCTCCCAAACAGGACTCAAACCCGGTACAGGCAAAGTAATGGTGAAAAAATAGGGGCGCAAATTTCATCCAGGAACATAAAAGTAAAAAAACAGCAGTAGTGCAACACTGTATAGCAATCTGAGACAAAATCAGATTAATCTATAAATGTAAAACTCACGTGTTCCACGTACACTCAGGCAGTGGGGTTATATAGAGTAACCAACTCAGAGACCATCAAGGTGGGTTCTTCACACCGTCAAAAGCGATTTTCCAAATGGTCAGCAAGGAAGATAGAGGGAGGGGAATCCCACATACAAGAAATAAATCAAATATAGTGCAAATTGTTTTAATTATTAAAAAACACAAAGTTATGCACTTACATAAGTGTCTTTGGGGTAGGCATTCAGACCACCCTGGGTCACAACACAGGAACTGGACAGACAGCACTCCCAAACAGACTTTTATTCTGCTGCACGGTCGATAAGCAGTCACTGGGCTGAGTACTTGGAACCTATTCTAGGCTGAAGTACACCAACGGTGAGTGAATGCCCCCCAAAGTCTCTGTACTGCAAGACTCTGTCCTACGTGTTTCGTCTATTAGACATCCTCAGGGGCTAATCCCCTAAACCCAGTGACTGCTTATCGGCCTTCTTTTAAAAAAAGAAGTTGAATAAATTCCTAATAAGAACTAATAACATTCATTTTTGACATAACCGTTTATTGTATTACATTTATTATTTACTACAATTATTCCTTGTTACATAGTTACGTGTGTATAAATATCGGATGACCTCCCTAATCTAGAAAAAAAAGCCAGATGGGAATGACTAGTTTCCTGCACCCCTTAACCAGTGTCTGGATGCCCCCACTTCAGTATATCTAAAGCAGCAATCCCGCGTGGGATCTTGCCTGATCCGCAGTCCCTCCAATGTCCAGGTACCCTCATTCCCGCAATGTTATATGTTGGAGGGGAGGTGTTCCCTACCTGTCTTCTGGGTTACTGGGGATTCCAATGTCTCCCATGTGAAGCTCGATAGTCAGATCTGGAAGAAAGGAGAATAAGTTATTTTGGTGTAGCTATAGGACAGTTAAGATATATAGGGTAAATAAGATATCCAGATCCAGAGTGGGTGACAGAGAGATAGAGAGGGTGACAGAGAGATAGAGAGGGTGACAGAGAGAGAGAGGGGGGGTGACAGAGAGAGGGTGACAGGCAGAGAGAGAGAGAGAGTGGGTGACAGAGAGAGAGTGAGTGACAGAGAGGGGAGGGAGGGTGACTGTCTGACGGGGGGTGACTGACTGGATGGGTACTTCTGGTGTGCTACACACATACACACTACACGAGGCAGCTTTGGATGAGTGACGGGGGAAGATAGAGAGAAAAGGTCAGAGATCCGAGCAGGCAGCTCCCCACCTCCCCCTGCACCCACCACCCTCCCCGGGTGCCAGCCGACCACGCACTGCCACTTCCCCCCACGCAAGCATCCAATGGGACCAGGGGCAAGGGAGCGCCAGGATCCTCCCGGCCAGGACGGGCAGCCACCAGAAGACGGAGGAGCGGGCAGTCGCACTCGTGCTCCCTCCCCCCCCCCACAAATATGTCTACGCCAGTGGGACCGCACGGGGCACGCCAGCAAGTGCAATCTTGCTCGAAACGCGTGGGAGGAGGTCTCTTAGTCTTGTCTGTCTGAGTACCTGTTTTATGTAGCTTAAATAAAGTTTCGATTTTAACCATCACCCTGGTGAGTCTGAGTAATACTGGAGCGGCTGTGGCATCGATCTTCTACTTATCTATTGCCTACTTTGATCGTGGCCACGCAATGGAGGGACGCCAGTTACCTGTTTAGGTGCTTAGCTACGCCAGGAGAGAAGGGGAACGGTATTCATGGTGAGTAATTCAACTCCATAACGATTTTTTTTCACTGTGTTACTTGCAGCCAACATCCACACACTGGACACGGGTCTGCACTCAGTTAACCCCTCACGCATCTTCATTAGGCATTATCTCCACATGCTCTGCTTATAATTACTCACTGTGCAAGCTTATATAGCCTACAGTGTGTGGTTTGCCTTGAGCTATCAGACGGTTTCTACTGCATCCACACACGCTGTATTACCTGGCGTTACCCTGTTTCCATTGGGGGCTATTTATACTTGTACCTTTTGATGCAATATACTCTCTGACGAAGCACTGGAAGATGCGTGAATCGCGTTGGTTACTTTTTTCTTCACCATCCATGTCACATTTTTCATTAAATTGTTTTTAAACTCAGTTTGGTATTGTAGCCCTTATACTCATTGCTGCTGTGCTCCGTTTTTTATCTACACGGATTTCCTGTTCTGAGAACTTCGTCGCTCCTGACTGCGAGTTAGTCCAAATCTCCTGGAACTCAAATCAGTCGCCACCGCTACGTTAGTTTCTGAGAACTTGGTCCCAAAAAGCTGGACTTAGACTCTGGCGGGCAGGCTTTTCAGATTCAAAATCGAAGCTGGTTGCTCTGCTATTCGCACAGAAGCAACTTTGAAAAGCCCGCCCACGCTCTTACAACTGGAGAGTGCGAATCTGATTGGCTAGTATTATGAAAGTATTTTCAGTTTCATTCACAAAACTGAGCAGCCAATCAACGTGTGGGAACTTTTCCAAGCAGCTCATCAGAGCCAAGCTGGCTAGAAAAGCCGGGTCAGCGGGAAATCAGAAATAGCCGAGAGACATGCGCAAGCCTGCCACCTCTCTCCCTGGCTATCTCAATGCCACCCGCTGGGGCAGGCTCCACCTGGTCTGGCAGAACAAGTGGCATCCCGGAGGACTGCCATTGATCTCCGGACCTGGTACTCTGCCTTTCCCCGCTGACCAAATGTTATTCACACCTCTGGGCATCTTCTGGTTGCTTTGAACTCCGATGTCCAGCAGACTTACAGGTGCTTACGGGTTAGCTCTGGCATGAAGGAGTGATGATCAATGGGAAGCGCAAACATGTGGAAACAAAAAATATATCTAATGGTGCAATATTGTTATATAACAGGTAAGGTGTCTTCTCAAGGTCTAAGGATAATATACTCACAAAAGTGAGAGTGAATCAGTGTTCGTAATGGTATCTTTAAGTTTCACCTTTCTCGGTTTCTTCAGGAGTGCTGGTGACATTGTTCTTAGTAATTATATACCCTAAGCAGCTGTTACCCAGCCATCACATGTTCATACTCTCTTGTGGTATCCCCAGCTGCAGATTAGCTAGCATGTTCATGGTCTGCTCCCGGGCCCAGTGAAAGACTGGGCTATCAGTCAAAACTTTGTGAGCCGTGCTTGATTTTCCCAGATTAGACACCGACTTGATCCCCCTCCTTCCAGCTGCTTCCCTGACGCTGCCAGAAGCGTCTCCCGTTTGGCCTCCGGTAGTGTAGCACAGCGGTGCGCAAACTGGGGGGCTCAGGATTATTTAGGGGGGCGCAGGCAGCGTGCCGGCAGACGCTGTGCACGGGCGGTTGAACAAACGGGTTAGCTCGGGCAGCCTGTTTGGACATTGGTTCTGAATGTAAAAAGCACATTACATTATATTAAAGTATATTTTAATACACTTCTGAGTCTCTGCGTACAGGGGTCAGAAAATAAAAAATATTGTAGTTTTATTTATATCTGCCTTATTCCCCGCATACTTTCCCTTGGACTCTCATAGTCCCCCTCAACCTTATATATGGTTGAGGCACCCACAAACCTTATACCTTATTGTGGGTCACCTTGGCACTAACCTAGGGATTCTCTCAGCTACAGGAATATGTTTTATCCCTGTGCCCCATTCTCATTTCTGGGCTGTGCTGAAGCAGGGTACCCTAGTGGTGAGTAGCACTTGCGTTTTCAAGGGGAGATATTGCCGGGACAATGTGCCTACATGTATCATGCCTGATTCCCGGGTACATTTATGGGGGAACCGACAACTCCGGCCCCCATCCTCCAAGGCACATTCTGTCAATGGTTTCTCTGCAAAAAAAAACCCCTTGAAACTCATACCCTAGCAATCCCTGCTTGATTGTATGCCCGGGAAGGGAAAAAAACAAAAAAAAATGTTTTTAATACATACAGTATAAGGCCTCGGCCATGTTACGTGCTTGCTGGCGGAAGCACGCTAAGGCGCGCTCCCGCTCAGCACTGAGTCCCTACAGCCAATATTAGAGCGGCTTTAGTAGAGGCTCACCTGCGCTTCCGTGCGCTTGCGGAAGCGCAGGTCTTAGGGGAATTTTAAATTCCCCCGCTTGCCGGCACGACAGGCCGGTCACGTGAGCGGTTCGCCCAATGAGGGCGAACCAGCTCCGTGACGTCACTGGCCTGCCCCCCGGCCAGTGACGCACGCGCCCCCGGCCCGCCCCCTGATGGCTGCTGACAGTGCGTGCGGTAAGCAACCGCAAGGCCAGGGAAAGCACCCGCTTTCCCTGCGCCTCAGCACGCCAGCAGGGAGCATGGCCGAGGCCTAACACAGTGAGACAATGTTACTGGGTTCAAGAGCTGACTCTGGGACCCTTATACACGGAACAGGGGTAACCAAAACGGGCTTGACCTTTATTAGAGAGCCCCTCCCGTCACAGCCCTGCTCCTTTCATTTGTCCTGGGCCCCAAGATTTCTATTGGCGGATATATATATATATATATATATATATATATATATATAGTGTATTTTGGGGGGGGAGAGGGGGTTCGTGTATGTGTTTTTTGGGGAGGGTAGTGTATGTATGTATTGTGTATTTGTAAATGACACTGTTTTGCACAGAAAAACAATGGAAAAAAATAAATAAAGGGACTTATTATTGTGAGATGCATTTTATTCCCCTACATATTTTGACGTATGTTAATGCTTATACACAGTGGTCGACAAATCACCAAAAAATCTACTCTTCGAACCAAAACATCTACTCGCCCCCTAGCCCTGCCCCTCTTTTTAAAAAAGCAATTGAATAAATTCCTAGTAAGAACTAGCAACAACATTCGTTTTTGACATAACAGTTCATTGTATTACACTTATACTTTACTACAATTAGTGTGTGTGTGTGTGTGTGTGTGTGTGTGTGTGTGTGTGTGTGTGTGTGTGTGTGTGTGTGTGTGTGTGTGTGCGTGTGTGTGTCACGGTAACTTATGACAGGGTATAATAATACACACCCAAAATATCTGGGTTGAATTGAACACGACTTAGATATAATAACACACAAGATATACAAATAACAGGCAAAATATAGACACTTACTTAAGGGGTTGGACAAGAAAGCAAACAGGATACAGGATTGGCAATTTCTTCCACAATATAGGTTCAGATGTAGACATCACGAAAAGACACAAAGACCTTGAACTAGTAGTGATAAAAGCTCTCTTTAAGAAAATGTATCCGCTTTTGCGGTCTGCGGTTTGGATGGGTGCCAACCCGTTCCTGGAAGTCGGCGTCGAGGAATCCCCACTGAAGTCAATGGCTCCAATGACTTACAGTGGGATACCGCCGCTCCTCCTCTCGGACGCCACATGCTGGTCTTCGATGGAAATGGGCCCAAACCGCCGAATTCGCCATAAGTTTCAATGGAGCTGCAATGGCGACCTATGGGAAACTGCAAAATGGAGCCTGAAAAGGCGGGAACATGGAACAAAGGGCTATAAACACTGAGTTAACCTTAACCCTTTCCCTCCCGCATCAATCCCAGTGTATATGTTGGTGCAAACACTGGAATGGGAACAATACACATTTACAGGGGAATATACATTTGGTTGCTGAAGCAGGGTAAAAACACATTACTGGACCGCAGTCCAGGGAACCCCTTGCTTCCCAAGTGAGAGCAGGGAGTGGCCAAATGGGGTGTAACCCCTTTAATACCGGGCCAAACCCCCTCTTCCATGGCAGTGTGTACCTCACTAATCTAGAAATAAAAGCCAGATATGAATGACTAGTTTTCTGAACCCCTTAACCAGTGTCTGGATGCCCCCGCTGCACAATTTCTAAAGTAGCAATCCCACCTGGGATCTTACCTGATCCGCAGTCCCTCAATGTCCAGGTACCCTCATTCCCACAATGTTATATGTTGGAGGGAAGGTGTTCCCTACCTGTCTTCCGATGTCTCTCGTGTGAAGCTTGAGAGTCAGATATGGAAGAAAGCAGTAAAGGTTATTTTGGTGTAGGTATAGGGCAGTTAAGATATATAGGGTAAAAAAGATATCCAGTGTGAGAGACACAGAGAGAGTGTGGGAGAGACACACAGGGTGGTGAGAGAGAGAGGGTGGAAGAGGGAGAGAGGGTGGAAGAGAGAGACACAGGGTGGGAGAGACAGAGTGTGGGAGAGAGAGGGTGAGAGGGTGAGACATCGGGTGAGTGAGACAGGGGGGGTGAGGTAGAGACAGGGGGGGTGGGTAGTTGACTGACTTGAGACATGGGGGGGCATGGGAGAAGAGGGGGCCATCGGCGGCAGGGGGGGCCATCGGTGACAGAGGGGGGGCAAGTGGGGGCCTTCAGCAGGCAAGGGGTGCCATTGGAGGGCAAGGGGGGCCATCAGCAGCATGGGGGCCATCGGCGGCCGGGGGGGCACCGGATGTCCATGTGAGGCATCAGTGGGCAAGCGGTGGCATCGCTGACAAGGGAGGGAAGGGAGAGACCATGGATGGGGCCACTTACCTCCTTGCAGGATCACGAACAAAAAGAGGAGGTTTCACAGTGCGGGCTCATATAGAGCACAGCCCCCAAAAAAATCCTGGCAGCGCACCAAGGCGTGTCAGCCCATTCAGGAAGGGGGATTGTTTTTCCCTTCAGTGCCAGCAATCGCGTGCTCTGCTTGGCGGCCATGAGGTTTGCCACCGGTAAAAATCTTGTCGCCCGTAGCGACCGGGTTTGTCGACCACTGCTTATACAGTATATACCTATTGGTGTGTGTACAGTATAAGTATGTGTTTGTGGGGGTGTAATATTCACGAATGTGTTGGAATATTTTGGAGAAATATTTTTTTTTATAAAATGGCTCGTCTTCCTTGGAAAGTGGCAGACTCCTGTCCCAGGAAGATCACTATTTTCTGGTTCTCTTCTATATTATTCAAGTTCTGGATAAGAGCAGTGAGTTTCTCCAAGTGGGCACTGCTCACTTCAGAGTATTGTGTGCAGCACACACAGTAGATGTGTAGATGAAACACATGTCCTGCTATCTCTCTCAAACACCCCACCCCTCCCCCATATCTGCACACTAGTTCCTCTCCAGTGCTGCTGTCTGGCTGGGAGGAGTTCTAACCCTGAGGGAGTAACAACAAACTCAACTTCTCAAGGAGTGCACAGCAGTGACAGCACAGCTAACACAAGGTACAAAGTGCAGGAAATGCATGGGGATGATTTGTTTTTATCTCTTGCTTCAAGGACTGTGGCAATTCTTACGTCAAAGGCTCTTGATGGTCCGGCCACACTCCGCAGTAGGGGCTTAACCCGTCAGTCACCACCAGTCACATTGCACCAGATCCTGCTTTGATGTCGCGGTAATAAAGCAGGATCGAGCACACTGTTGACACTCGCGGTGACTGACAGGTGAAATCACCTCTCCACCACCGGCGCCAGGCGGCTTTATGCACCTGGGGCAGCTGGTTGTCCCCTCCCTAGTTTCGTCTCTGTTCTAGGTAATGTTTGTGACTTAGGAAAGTTTCATATCCTCGCCCATGTTTCACCAACTGCAAATGTCTGAAATGTGTCAACAGTTTGTCTTTTTTCTATTAATAACAAGCAAGACCCCACTGTATGGGTGACGACGGGTATGTGGCATATTTGTGTTAGGGTCTTGGCTTGTTATTATGCAAAATAAGCTTCTAAAGCCTTGGTCATCTGCAGCGATACTCAGCTTTTTTCTACATTGCAGCATATTCGTTTTCTGACAGTCTGGAATAATGATTGGACCGATCAACACATCTGTGCAGGAAAGGCCAATTTTGCATCATCGGGTTCTTTTTTTTGTTTAAATAAGCAGCGTGTGCTGAACAAACTCTTGCAATTGGCACTCGGAATTTAAGCTTCATAATTTCTCAAAATGAAAGCTGAGCAAATAATCCGAAAAGGTGATATATACGCCCTGTAAGACCCCTTGCCAAAATTCCAATGCGTGGATGTAAATATTGACTATATGAGAACAGTCTATACTCTGAGTTGATAATTGCGTGTGACCTCACAAAGCATTAATGACTTATGCCTCACAAATTGTGTGTAGCCAGGTCACCTGATGGCTACTATTCTGCCCTTGGGCTGGCAGTAAACCCTGGTATAATCAGGTTACCAGTAGTTGATATGGGGTTTTCCCTCTCCAAGGAGCTGCATTTGAGTGACAGCGGGAGTCGGTGACATCAGGCCTGGGCATGACCAATCATGAGCCAGGCCTGATGTCCTCCTCCTGGCAGTACTTAAAAGGCAGGGCCGCCCTAAACTCTTAGTGTGTCCTTCCCCACTGAGGAAGGCAGGTCGCACAGTGGAAAGGCTGAGATTGGGCCTTCTCCAGTCCTCTTTCCTTAGGGGGAGAGTGAGTGTGGACCATACCTCTGTCTCTGCTAGGGAGGCGGGGAAGAGCTAGGATGGCTGCGGGTGCCCTTGGCCTGTAGTGTCGGTCCAGGGACCATCATCCTGTAACTGTACAGAAGAGTAATAAACCCGTTCCTGTTTGCATATACCTCCTGCCTGGTGCGTGAGCTTACTGGGGGGAGAGGTAATAAGTTCTACCGTGGGATATCACCTTCAGCTCCTGGAGCCTACGGGAGATGGAGGCACTGCACTGCTAACGAGATATGTGGGGTATGAACCCTAGAAGTCTAGTCCTGTGTCCCCACTACCACCGGCGGACGACGCAGCCCTCCTGTTACCAGCAGGTATCATGCACCACACGACCAGTAATGGTAGAATCTCCCAGGATGTGAGGGAAACACCGTTACATGTGCATAACCTAGAAAATACTACTTAACAGCTAGTGACTTGTTATTCCCCTGATTTTATACACTACTAATACTCTGAATACCCCTGTTTTAGGTAAATGGAATACAAATTATTAGGGATTCCAGTCCACAAGTCCCAGACATCATGTAACAATTTTAACCAACAGGACAGCCCTTCACTAAGAGAGCTGAAAATTGCGGCATGATCTGTTTTGGTGGGAGTTAATTATTCACCATAAACAATGCAGCATTAATGGGGGTGGGGGGGGTCATCCTTTTTTTTTAATGCAATGTGTTGCCTTATCAAAGTGTGTACCCCACATACAGCTTGTATTAGAACACTGTTTTATTTTAAGGTTCTGGAGAACTGTAGTTTGTGATTGTTTTTAGGTGGCCAACATGAGCGCTTCATCGGTTGAATTACCATGTACAGAGCTTTCAGAAGCTCCCCTGTATTGAACTGTACATTATACCACCAATGATAATGCAAGAGTGAATGTGTGGGTTTGAAATATGCATGGGTTTGAAGTATGTTGTCCGAATTGGTCTGCAAGTGGAATGTACGGAAAAGGCTACTTCCTCGCACCTTGTCAGGACACTCTGTTTACACAAATTATGCAAACAGTAAGTGCACCATTGCCTTGGAATGTCTAACACCGAAGAATGGCAAACTCCACACCTCTGTATACAAGAAACCACATGAATAAGGAGAGGATAACAGAACACTACTTGTAGACATCAAAACAATGGGGGGAAAAATAAGAAAAGTGCGCATACCATAAAAAAATTTGGTTATTTTAATTGTCATATGAAAATGCACAGCAAAGGTGTCACCCTACCTACGCGTTTCGAGCCTCAGCTCTTAATCAAGGTACCTTGGTACGCCGATTCTGATGATCGGAACAGACACTTCCCAACACTGACAATCATTACAGAAGGGACAGAAGTCAAAGACTGTCGACAAAACAATTACATCTGCACTGAAAGCCCCACAAGAACACCTGCAAGATAACAACAACCTGGGTACCACTACCAGTCTCATACAACCCTGCTCTAGAATAAATGTGAGGGGGGATCAAGAATCTGCAACCCATGCTGAATAAGAATGGTACATTAAAATAAATATTTCCCAAACCTCAAATCCTTGCATTTCAGCAACCGCCATACCTCAATACAGAAATTAGCCAACACATAACTTACTAATAAACTGAAGGATGCTGATAATTGTACAAGGCCATGCAACAACAAATTGCTGCAAACTTTGCACACATACTGTATGTGAATATCCAACAGCCTGTTTCACAACTTGAACATTCAATGTTAATGGATCACACTGCTGCACATCTAGGTATGTGGTATTATATGATTCAATGCAGCAAATGTGACCAAGGATGCTACATTGATGAAACCAGCCCAAAACTACAAACTAGAATGAACCTGCACAAACACAATAACATACCACGAAGAAGGAAGATGTTGTACTCCAATGTGATATCACTCCTCACAGCCAAATCATTCCATACATCATCTACAAATCCAGATCCTCAACGGAATGTTTGAAACCACCCAAGAACAAATACATTTGAACTCAAAATGATCATGCTCTGATACCCAAAAACGAGGACTTAATTTCTTATAGCATATTACTAGATCAATGTTATCATTTTTTTTTTACCTCTCTGATACTCTGTCACTTTACTCTCCTCCATTGTCTCTTTGATCCATGTATTGCCCTGTCTATTTACCATATTCATTTATTTTGCACACTAGCACATTGTAAGCTACAAAAAGAGAAATATGAATGTCAAATTGGGAATTTATGTCACACACACCTAGCTGCTAATGTGCGGTAGATTGTACGAAGTAGAAGACATATCAATCTGGACTTCTCTGAGAAGCTACAGATATCACACTAAAGTTAACTGGCACTCGAAAGCTCAAAGCTTTGTAGGTGGAACTTTCTAAGCTTTGGACTTTTTAGCTTATCCACTCATCACAATATTACACACACCGCACCACACATCACACACACTCAAGATCTCAAGGAGAAATATCTTACTTTGTGCAAATCTCTCTCTCTACTGATTTCATCATTGTATATTGCACTAGCATTACTTTGTCTCTTGCATTTAATAAGAGGTTGTTGTAATGTATTTATTTATAATATAATCACAACTCCAATAGAGGAGTATACATAGAGAAATATAATCATCAGAATGCAGTCTCCAGCACTACCTGGTAGAAAGTGTCTACAGATCATATTTATTTGCCACTAACTTACATGAAATGTGTTTCAGGAATACACCACCAAAGTGAAGTTGTTTCATTTATGATTGACTGAGTACTAGCAGATTTTTATCACTGTTAAGAATAACTGGATTTGCTTGCAAATAATGATCTGTATAGCAAAGCTAAGGATGATGTTGAATTGATAGTGTACACAATGTCACATTTCTGTGATTGCAGCTAATTTTCCAATACCTGACCATGTGTTGTACCCTCCTTGACAATAGCAGATCAAGTTAAGGATTAGGTTATTGTTTTGTGCTGTGCTAGTAATTTATATTTCCATCCACCCTCACCAGACAGTCCCCCACTGCGGAATCCATTAGAAAGTGCTGAAGAAAGCCCTTTAACACCAGGATTCTGGATCATTAGCCAGGAAAACCTTGTTAATAAAATAAGGCAAACGTGTCTCATGGGTGCATTGACCACTGGTGTTAAATATTAACTGACTCCACAAATATAAACCTTGAGGGGTTGCTATTACTTTGCCCTCAGTCCTCCTGAGAAGCCGCCAGAGAAGAGCTGCCACCGGTTTCAGTGTAGGTATCTTTAACTCTTGTAGGTTGCTATAAACCCATGTATTGAGTAACAGTGCTGTATGTTCTAGTGCAGAGTGGCTGTCTGATTACCAAGAGCAGGCTCAGACAATCCTGCTTTTCTATTTCCCATTAGTGATTTTGCAGGGAGGCCAATGCGGAGATGTGTACATTGTGTAAAATAGTATAATTGGTAGAAGGTGCTTTATATTTGACCTGTGTCATTAATAAGGGAATTTAGAGCGGCTCCCTAGTATAGAGGTCGTCATGGGATACAACCAGGAAGAAGCTGTGCTCCACGACCTGGCTGTTGATATTAAAAAAGGTTGTCTTTCTCCTCCAAATGCTTTAGAAACCAACACACATCATTATAATCAATAGGGAATTAGGACTGCCAAACCAGAGTTAAAGGATGCACCTGTACCTCCTAATGTGGAGCTGGATGGATATCCTATTTCAGTGTTAATCGCTCCCCATAGAACCCCTGCAGGAGGAAAGCTTACAGTGTTTCCCAAACTGTGCGCCGCGGCGCCCTGGCTAGAGGGGCGCCCTGGCTATCAGGGCCGCCAGCAGCGGGAAACAAGGGCTGCTAGCTAATTTAAAAAACAACCTCTGAGGGGAAGCAGAGGAGCGGTCACGTGACCGCTCCCATCCAATGGGGCTGCAGCCTGCCCGGCATTGCAACTACAGCCACCAGACAGAGGCAGCACCAAGGGGGGTGAGTGTGTGTGTGTAAAACGGGCTGCGGGGGGGGGGGTGTGTATATATATATATATATATATGTGTGTGTGTGTGTGTGTGGTGTATGTATGTATATATATATATATATATATATATATATATATATATATGTGTGTGTGTGTGTGTGTGTGTGTGTGGTGTATGTATATATATATATATATATATATATATATATATATATATATATATATGTATGTGTGTGTGTGTGTGTGTGTGTGTATATATATATGTATGTATATATGTGTGTGTGTGTGGTGTGTATATATATATGTATGTATGTGTGGTGTGTGTGTGTATATATATATGTATATATATATATATATATATATATATATATATATACAGTGTTCGACAAACCTATACATTTGCACGCCCCGGGCGAGTGGATTTAACATCGTGGCGAGCTCCTATTGGCCCAGGCATCACACGTTTGGTACTAGGTGGCGAGTAGATTTTTTTTGTTGGGCGAGTAGATTTTT